>NW_006399910.1:341598-345011 GCF_000299155.1 Elephantulus edwardii
TGTGTGTGTGTGTGTGTGTGTGTGTGTGTGTGTGTACTGTCAAGTCAAATTGGATCTGACCAGTACAGGAGACTGCCCCTCCTTCTCCAGCAGAGTCTGGGTCCCCCCCCAGGTGCCTGTCGGGGCCTGGGTTTCAGCTGTCCACACCACAGCAGTGGGCAACGAGCTTAAAGCCCCCTGATGGCTCTGGGTGCTGACTCTCACCAGTGGCTATGGATGAAGTCACAGGTGATTTTCAGCCAGTGCCTGAGAACAGCCAGAAATTTAAGCTGTATTGAAAAAGAGAATGTGAATTGAGAGCTATCTTTTCTGATAACAGATGGATCTTACTAGTAATAGGTTTACTTGTATTTTATTAGTTAATAAAATGATGGTAAAGACACTCAATTTTGTTTGCATAGTGAATTAAGAGAAACATTGCACATAATAGAAAGTTCAGAACACTTATTTGTACTCATTTAGAACGTGTGTATAGACCAAGAGACAGTTGTTTTTGTAATAGAACAAAGGGATCTAGCATGGTTAAAAATCAGGAAAGATGTGCATCTGGGTTGTGTCCTTTCTCCATACATTTATTCAGTCTGGATACTGGGCAGATAATCTAAGAAGCTGGACTGTAGGAAGAACAATGTAGCATCAAGTTGGGATAAAACATACTTATACCCTTTTGATGGGGCAACTTTATATAGACTGTGTTGCCAAAGTCCCTCACTTATAAATTTTGTAGTAATTATATTGCAAGGAGTAAAACCAACTATAAAACTAATTTTAGTAATATATTGCAATTACTGCAATATAATAAAAATATTTCCAAGGTGTTCAGTGTAAAATTTATTAACAGGCTGTTTTCTTTCAAAAAAATCGTTATTAAATGATTTAATTTTCTAAATGAAGCCAGAGATTTATGTTGATTGAAAACATGAATTCAGATGCTTAGTACTTTACTAAAAATCAGTAGGCAGACTGAAGAAGCAGTGAAATATTACTGTGAAACATATGAAGAAAGAAAAAGGACCATCCAGAAACTTGAAATCAAAAGATATACTTTGCTGGGAAGAAGTCTCTCCTGGGCCTCACCACAGTGCTAGAGAGCAAAAGTGTTAGTTTAAAGACAAGATAAGGTGTGCCTTATCAGGCCATGGTTTTTTCAGTTGCTTTCTGTGCATCTGAAAGTTGGACAATAAGTAAGGAGAGAGAAAAGGACAGACTTAAGTCATGGACTGCCAAAAGAACAAACAAGATACTGTGGAGGAAGTGCATCCTGGGTGTTCCTTAGAGGAAAAGATGGTGGAACTTTGTCTTATACCCTTTGAGCATTTTTTCCGGAGAGGACAGTCTTTGGAAAATAGAACCTGTTGGGGAAGAGTGGAGGGCCTTAAAGAGAGAATAAGACCCCTGACAAAATGAATCAGCACAGTGACTGGAACAAAAATGTATTTGCATATGGTGGAAATTGCGAGGATGTAGCAGACCAGGACAAGGCTTTGATCTTTTGTTCACAGGGTTGCTTCGAGTAGTGCTCAACCTGACAGTCCCTAACAGCCATAATGATCTTGAGCATGTCTTCATGTTCATCGGCCATCTGAATGTCTTTTTCGGTCAACTTTTAATGCCTTCTGCTCATTTTCTAATTGGGTTATTTGTCTTTTATGTTGTTGTTGTTGTTGTTGTTGAGATGTTAGAATTTTCTATACAATATAGAGATTAGTCCCTTGTCATAAATGTCAGAGCTAGATCCGCCCCCCCCCCCACCCCAGTCTGTAGGTTTCCTTTTGTCTTTTAGAGAAGTCCTTTGTTGCACTTAGATTTTTTTTTAGGAGCCACCGGTCTAAAGTATCCTCTGCTGATTGTGCATTTTCAGTTACCTTTGATGTCTATTTTTACCCTATAATATAGCTTCTAAGTTTGCCCAAGATTTTTCAGTGAAGATCTTTCTAGTTTTGAGTTTTATGCCTTGGTCTTTGATCATCCTTGAGCTAATTTTTGTATATGATGTGAGATGCTGGGCTTTGTTTCTATTTTCTACAGAATGCAGTTTTGCCAGCACCATTTCTTTTAAGTGGCTTTCTTTACACCAAATGGATTTCATGTGTTTGTCAAGGATAAGCAGTCTGTAGGTGGATGGACTTATTTTTAGATTCTCAGCTGTATGGCAGTGGTCTATTTGTCACGGTACCAGAAACCAAGCTGTTTTGAATACTGCCCTTGTGTAGTAGGTGTTTGGTTTTTTAAATTAAATTTTTTTATTTTATCATTTTTTGTGTGTACCGTCAAATCGGATCTGACTGGTACAGGAGATTGTCCCTCCTTCTCCAGCAGAGCATCTGGTGGATTTGAATTGCATACCTCTGGGATTGCAGTGCAGCTTCTGGCCACTAGGCCACCAGAGCTCCCTTCGCATAGTAGGTTTTAATATTAAGTACTGTAAAGCCTCCACTATGTTTTTTTATCTTCTTGAATAGCACTTCGTTTATCCAGGGCATTTTTCCCTTGGAAAAGCTTATTTTTGCCAGTATTATCTTTTTGTCTTTTGAGGAGTATACGTCATAGGCCATCAGTCTGTCATTATGGAGGGTTTCCTCCATGACTTTGTTCTTACAGTGCAGTATTTGATATCGTAGAAATGACAAAACACTTTGAACAGTGTTCCTGTCGTAATGGCTCTATTTTCTCATGGGGTGTGTGTGTTTGTGTGTATGTGTTTATTTTGATCATTTTACCTTTTAGGAGCTCTGCTTATATATATGTCAATTGCCAGTTGTCTGCTCAGATCTGAGTGGGTAATGAAAATTGATTAGATATGAATGGGAATTGTTGATTGTGAAATTGTTGATTTTGTTTCTAGGAGATTATGTCAACTTTATATTCTACATAAAATATCTATATATATCTCTATCTCTATATATCTCTATCTCTATATATCTATATCTCTATATCTATATATCTATATCTATATCTATGTATTTTCTAGGCATTTTTGTAGGGAAGACATAGATGTAGATCTTAACTGAAATTCTACAATGCTTAAGTATAAAATTAAAAATTAACAAAAACTAGGGGGAAATGATGTTGATATTTGAGAAACTAGTAATGATTTTTTTCAATGTAAATTTAAGGATTTAAAATGAAGAAAGAAATAACAGATTGGTAGATTCACAAAGTTACATGCCTTTGAGCATATACAGCTTGCCTTTTTATACTTGGAGAAATTGATAGTCCCTAGTAGAGGAGTTTTGTCATTATTCTACTCAGACCTAGTAGACAAAAACCAGTGCTTCTGTTTCTAAAGAAAAAATTTTTTGATGGTATAGTTGTTAAGGCCTGCTATTTCAGAAGTGGGTGGCCAATCCTTCTTCCTAGTCTGTCTTGATCTGAATGTTCAGATTTAGAGGAGTATCTGACAGACAGCAATT
>NW_006399910.1:347816-358494 GCF_000299155.1 Elephantulus edwardii
GGAAGACCCTCTATGAGATGGATTGATTCGGTGACTGGGGTAATCGGGATGGGTGTGTCAGAAGCAGTGTGGTTGGCGCAGGATAGAGCAGGGTTTAGGGCTGTTGTGCATAGGGTCGCTAGGAGGCGGAAACGACTCGACGGCACATAACAACAACAACAACAATAGTTGTTAAGTGCTGTCAAGTCCGATTTGTGTACCTTATTTACAGTAGCTCAATCCTAAGCCAATTTCTTCGTCTCTGACACATTAGCTCATTCACTGAATCAATTAACTTCATTGAGGGTCTTCCTCTCTTAGTGCTATCTCTCCCCCTTCCAAGCATGATGTCCCTCTCCAAGGACTGGTCTCTCTTTGCAACATGCCCAGAGTATGTCAGAAGGAGCTTTCGAATTCTTGCTTCTAAGGAGCAGCCTGGCTTTACCCTCTCCAGGTCGGACCTGTTTGTTCTCTTAGCAGTCCATGGTGTCTTCAGTACTCTTCCAGCACCATAACTCATAGGCATCAATTCTTCTTCTGTCATCCTTAGTCATTGTCCAGCTCTCTAATGCATACATAGTAATTGTGAAGACCATGGTCTGAATTAGGCACACTTTAGTCTCTAGACTAACATCATTGCTCTCCAGTACTCTGGCGAGGTCCCTGACAGCAGATTTTCCCAGTGCAATTTGTGATTTGATTTCCTGGCTGCTGGCACAAAGAGTGTTAATTGTGGAGCTAAGCAAACTGAAGCTGTCAGTAGTCTCAGTCTCTTCACCATCTGTCATGATGCTTCCAATTGGTCCAGTGGTGTTAGATTGTTGTAAAGGTACATTACTAATCTCTTAAGGATATGGGAGCCATTTTATAGGCTTTTTACTTTATTTTGTTATTGAGAATATGCACTGTAAATCATAAAATCGAAATCTAGCAATTTCTACATGTACAGTTTAGTGACCTTACTTATATGTGAGTTGTGTAACCATTTTCACCTGCCTTTTATGAATTGTTCCTTCCTTATTAGCATAAATTCATTGTTCCTTATGATTTCTATCTCATTTTTTGAGTGGCTTTTGGCAATTTTATATTATAGGTCATTCTTAAGAGCACATTGCTCAAGGACAACCTTTTTAACTAAATAATACTGTTATTTAGTTTAAAGATGAACTTGAAAAATATTCTTTGTTAAAGTTCAAATGTTATGTCAAGGAAATTGCTTCATGGCTGTTCCAATATTTTCAGGAAGTTGAATTTCATGAAATTTTAAAAATTCAGTTTTGTATCTTATACATTTTAATCACAATTCTACAATAATCTTTTTAGGATCTGGTGCCTAGTTACATGGACCTGTGAGGTGTGAGTTATGTGATAAATGGGTAAATGTCATTTTTACCTAGACGGAATATCTTTAAATTCGTCTAACATTCTCTTCGACATTGGTGAATTTTGTCACAGGAATGGAGGGAATATAGGATCCCTCAAACAACTTGATGAGAAATATACTTTGATTCTAACTTGAAAGCTTGCAGTTCTGATCAAGTGAGAGATGTGGTTGTGACACAATAAAGTGATGCTTTAGTCACAGCATGCCCTGGCAACAACCTGTTTACTGTGGTATTATTTATGGGCTTGTCAAGCTACTGGAGATCTTGATGAATTATAAAAGGGAAAGTAACGAAACATCTTAAAATAATGATTCCAAGGTATCTTCTCTGGTCTTTAGTAGCAATTGGAATTACAAGTAAGTGATTAGTTTTGCTCATATCTGGTTCTGAGATGACATAAAATTTTGCTGCTGTATCAGCTTTAATTCGTTGATAGTATCGTTTTGAGCATTTTTAAGAATTATTCTGAACTATTTAAGATCTTGCTTAGTTGGGAAGAAGACTTATAAAGAGTATCACTGTCACAGATGCACAGTGCCCTTTGATTTTACTTCTCATTGTTTTTAGCATCTCTATGAGAAAACAGGCTCCGGGAGATGAAGAACTTCAATTATTTAGCATCTAACTAGCACTGTGCTGGACTCATCATGGGCACTCAGGAATTTGCTGAGTTAATGGATAGATGGATGAATGAATGAATGAATAAGTAAATTAAGACCAGGAAGTGTGAAAACTCTATAAAGAGGTTAAGAATGGACAGTAGGATGTGATTAGGTACCACTGCTCTGACACACAGTGCTGCTATTACTGGATAAGCAAGGTATAGTGCTTGGTGTATATAGAATTTCAAGAGAGTGTGGTTCATATACTTAGCTTCCAAAAGCTCCTAATGTTTGAAATGATTAGGGATTGTGTTCAATGAAGGTTTGGAAGAAAGTACTTGAACAACTAGTTTTGTTCCTGAAATGGGAGGCATAGAAGTGAATGCAAAGGTGCACTGCTTTAGGATCTTAAACCTTTTTTCTTACTCTAATGTGATTCTTTTTTCTTGAGTTTTTGCCTTGGTAAGATGACAGTCATGCTTCCCACCTTTTTCTCTTGTTATCGTTGGAATGGAATATTTTGACTGATTAGAAAGTTTTGCTTCAGTTTATATGCCAAGATGAAAATTAGCCCTTATTTTAAAAAGTAGAAATCTTTTCCAGCTAAAGATTATTATTGTTGTTATGTGCCGTCGAGTTGACACAGTTATAATATCTGTTTTTGTGGAAATGGTTTATAGTATTTCCAGGTTAATGTGAGTTGCAGAAAACTCTTCGTTTCATAGTATATTTTAGAAAGCTTTATGGTTAATAATTACCTGTTTGTGCTTAGAAAGAAAGGGGGAAATAAGTACTTTCCATGAAGCATAATTTTTCACACTGGTCACTCTATGAGCATGTACTCTGTATTCCACCTCTTTAAGGTTGGCATCTCCTCCCCACAGTTGGTTCTTGCTTCAGTTACTGAGTTTTAATTTTTTTTTAATCTGGAGAAAGGATAGCAATTATAATCCGTCCAGACACTTTTGTAAGGATTATATGAGATCTTTGAGATAAAGTCCAAAGACTAGTAAGGGTTCAGTTTGGTGACCGTTGTGAATATTATTGATAGAGCTCTGATAGTCCAGTGGTAAGAAGCTGTGCTACAATCCCAGAGGCATGCGCTTTGAATCCACCAGCTGCTCCATGGGAGAAGCATCTCTTCCTGTGTGATTATTGACTCTGAAAACCCGCTGGGGAGTTAGCTCTGGGTCAGTTCCGACTTTGTGGTACATAACAACAACAACAACAACAACTACTATTACTGTCAGTAAAGAAGAGGAGGACCATGGCTGAGATGGGGTGACACAGTGGCAATGGAGTCAGGTGTGTCAGAGATGATGAGGCAGGCTCAGCATAGGACAGGGTGCAGAGCCATTGTTCACAGGGTCCCTGTGAGTCATAGTCAGCTTGATAGAGCACACCACCACCACCACCACTGCTATGGACTCATTGTGCTTGTATCAGTTATTATGTATTTACTTTTGAAGGTGATGACCCACCATCACAAAATATAAAAGCCCTCTGCTAACTTAGGAAGAGCTCTGCTAACTTAGTGGTCAGGAATTACGGTGTCAACTCAAAGGTACGCAGTTTGGATCCACTAGTTGCTCTGTGGGAGAAATACGGACCATCTCTTTCCATGCTATTTACTGCCTCTGAAAACCTGCCCCGAGGGTCAGCTCAACAGTATACAACAAGTACTAATACTGCTGTTACTAATTATGCTTGTATCACTTACTATTTCTTTTTAGATAAAATGGCTAAACTTCACACCAGAGTTTTAATGTAAATGTAAATAATAATGGTTAATAGTTTTTATGTTTTCTTTTCATATAGGTTGAATGTAATTTTTACAAAATTTGATGAAGTCCAAAAATCTGGAAACATGATACAATCTGCAAATGGTGAGTAGGAAAAGCAGTTATGCTGTTAAAACCTTAACCACTGCTCACCTCCTCTTCGATGTCTGAAACTACAGCAGTATCCCTGACTTTGTCATTACCAGTACTGAATCTTTTGTTGGCTTTAAAAAATACATCTTGAGTCCAGACTTGTCACCATCTTCATAATACAAGTTATTATGGCATGTCTTTGTCTTTTTTGTGTGTTATCTTTTGTCTGCTCTCTCCCTACACCTTAAGTATGTTTTCATATAGCAATAAAAGTACTTGTTTTAGGATATAAATGAGGTTTCATATCAACATCCTATTCCGAATCCTCTGAAGCATTCTCATTGGACGTCGATGACAATTCAGGGGCTCACCAAGACCGACCCTGCCTCCATTCTGATGTCATCTTGCATCATTCTGCTCCAAGCATGCTCCTTCAGAGGTTTCAGAAGCTCCCTTGTTGCTTTTGTCACCTTTAACAAGTTGGCTGAGCCCCACCCACATTAAGAAAGGTCATTAATCAGACCAACTGATTTATTCATAGGTAACTACTTTTTGATAACAATTTGACTAATATTTGACCACAAACACTTACTTGCACACTATAGAGTGGACAAGTTGACACATGAAAAGTAAACATCGCATAAACTTTTCCTTTTTAATTTTATACTGACTTACAAAGTTTGGATACATTATTTTTAACCCCAATCTTTCCCATTTCCTTTACCCACCCCTCTGTCTACCCATTAAATTGTGTGACTCTATGATTAACCCCACCACCACCCATCCTCACCCCCCATCCCCCCACCCCTTCAATCCTCATTCACGTTCTACAGTAATGATCTTAAACAGTATTCTTACAGGATTGTGTGGGTTAACTTAACATAGTGAACTCTAGTCCCTCATAAGTTAGGTAATGATTTACAAAATATTTCTCCAGTGTGCTGCATACATAGTATTCCATTGTGTGAATTTATCATAATTTCTCAATCTGTTTGATTGTGGTTGGACATTTGGGCTGTTTCCACATTCTTGCAATGGTGAATAAGGCTGCTATGAACATTGGTGTGCAAGTCCACGTTTTTGCCTCAGTTCTCATTCTCTTGGGGTATATTGCAAGCGGTGGAATACCTGGGTCATAAGCAATTTCCACGTTAGCTTTCTTAGGAAACGCCGTACAGCCTTCTGGAGTGGTTTTACCATTTTATAATCCCACCAACAATGCATAAGAGTTCCTTTTTTGACACATCATCTCTAGCATTTATTACTTGCTGTAATAAACTGTTTTCATAGATCTTTGTCTCTGGCCCAGATTTTGCCTTGGAGTTGGTTGTAGCAATGCCTAGTTGACATGTCCTCTTAATATTTGCAACATACCATCAAACCAGACAGAATTCTCTCTCTTGCTGAGAAATCATAAGATATAACTCATCCTAGAGCTGTGCTCTTCTTCCTGAGTCAGCTGCCACTTCTCCTCATCTCCAGCATTCTTTTTTTTTTGCAGTTTTTATGGTTTATTTAGCACAAATAAAATGTGCAAACAAGCTTTCTATTCATTTTCTTCACTGCGCAGTCTGGCATTGGGATTGGTGACTCTAATGGCCAGCCGGGCTGCTCTTTCCACAATGGCTTTGCGGTTCTTGGAGGAAACATTGTGCACAATCTCAGCACAGTGAGATTTGTTGCACATCAGCAGCACCTCCAGCTCCTTGACATTGTGGACTAGGAATTTGCGGAAGCCACTGGGCAACATGTGCTTTGTCCTCTTGGTGCTCCCGTAACCAATACTGGGTATTAAGATCTGGCCCTTAAATCTTCTCCGAACCCTGTTGTCGATGCCTCTGGGCTTGCACCAATTACGCTTAATTTTGACATAACGGTCTGACTGGTGGCGGATGAATTTCTTGGTCCTCTTTTTGACGATCTTTGGCTTCACCAGGGGTCTGAGGGCAGCCATTATGCCTCATCAGGGGACGGTGGGACCTGATGGAAACCGCGGATGACGATAGATTGAGACTTACCAGTGGCAGCTGACAACCACCTCCGTAGAAAGCACGGAAGGAAAGAGCCATCTCCAGCATTCTTGATCCAGCCTAAAATCATCTTTACCTCCGCTGTTTAAGTGACTGAGTTTACTCTCTGTGTCTCCTCTTGCCCCTCAAGTCTGTTTTTCTGTTTGAGAGATTTTACAGAATGAGAACTGACTTTCTGTAAAGGAAAACTTCTAGAAGGTAAAAAGTTTGCTGCTGTCCTGTTGTTTGCTTTACAGCGAACAGTATTAGGCAGGGCTCCATTTTCACTTGCGTGGTCATTTAGGTCATTTAACTTTCGTCTTTGAGGGTTTTGTTTTTGGGTGGTTTTTTATTCCCTCAGAGGCCTGAGCAGTTGGGCTCTGCTTTCATGTCACTGTTGCGTTGTTATTGGGTGGCACTGAGTTGAGTATAACTCCAAGTGACTCAATGAATAGCAGACCTGAACCCTGCCCTTTTCCTATCATATCACAGTCTCTGACATGCTGCTGGCTCGAATCCACCACCCGCTCCTTGGGGAAGAGATGGGCAGTCAACCCCCCGTGAAATTTACTGCCTCTGAAAACCTGCTGTAGGGTCAGCTGTGGGCCAGTTACGACTCTCCAGTGGTTTAGTGACACTGTCTATATTCTTCACAATGAGAAACAATCTTTGTTTCTGTTACCCTTGAGGGCAGCCTGCCTTCTTAGCTTTGGTTTGGTTTGGGGTTTTAAGAAAAGTACTAATTTGCATATGAAATTATCATGCATTTTGTTTCATGCATGTACATTGTGTTTCACAAAATCCTTCACATTTTATGTCATCTATCTATATCTATATATCTCTATCTCTACCTCTATATCTATATATATTATAAGCTTAATCGCCGTTGATCTATGCCTGCTGTTACCCTATCTTTTTAGGTTCCCGTTGGATCTTTCCTATTCCTTTGCCCCTCTGTCTATTGACTCTTTAGTCTCATATGTTGTTGTGTGCCATTGAGTTGGAATTGTCTCATAGCTGACCCTCCAGTGAGTTTTTAGATTCAATTATTCACGTGGGAAGAGATTGCCCATCTTTCTCCCACAGAGCAGCTGGTGTATTCTATGTGCCTTCAGGATTGCATCACAGCTTCTTTCCACTAGGCTACCAGAGCTCCATTTAGTCTCATATAGATGATTTAATAGGAGTACAATATTCATGGGTGAAATTCTTGATATCCAAAAACATATATGGAACAGCACGTCAACAGAAAACTGTCAGTTGTGTAGGCTGGGTTTAGAAGAGGCCATGGCACTAGGGATATTATAGCCAATGTTAGATGAAACTTAGCTGGAAGCAGAAAGTACCAGAGAAATGTCTATCTTTGTTTCAATGACTGTGCAAAGGCATTTGACTGTGCGGATTACAACAGACTGGCTGACTATGAGAAGAATGGTAATCCCAGAACATTTGATCTCACTTATGTGAAATCTATACTTGGATTAGGCGGCAGTTGTTGGACCAGAGTAAGGAAACGCTGTATGATTCAGAATCAGCAAAGGTGTATGCCAGGAATGCATCCTATCTACATAACCCTTCAGTCTATATGTGAAACAGATTATCTGGGAGCCTAGACTTTATGAGGAACAGTGTAGACTAAAGAATGACAAAGATTCATCAACAGCCTGCATTATACAGATAACACAACCTTGTTTTCCAAAACTGAGTAGGACCTAAGGCATTTGCTCCAGAAGGTCAAGGACTGTGGTCTTCACTATGGATGGAAGTTCAAGCAAGAGAACGAAGATTCTCACTTCTGGGGTAATTGATAGCATCATGATAGATAGTGAAGATTTTGAGATTGTTAGCAGCTTCAGCTTGCTTGGCTTCACCATAAACACTCTTGGTACCAGCAGTGAGGAAATCAAAAGAAGAATTGCATTGGGAAAAGACTATATTAGCCTAGAGATGAAGGTGTGCCTGATCCAGGCTATAGTCTTTTGCAGTTACTTGCTATACATCAGAAAGCTGGAAAATGACTAGGGATAATAGAAAGAGAATTAATGCCTTTGAGCTGTGGTGCTGGAGAAGAGTATTGAATACCATGGACTGCTAGGAGAACAAACAGGTTCATACTGAAGAGGGTTAACCAGGTGGCTCCTTAGAGGCAAGGATTCTGAAGCTTTGTTTGACATACTTTGGGCTTGTTGCAAGGATGAAGAACATCATGCTTGGAAGGGTGGAGGGACAGCACAAGAGGTGATGACCCTGGATGAGATGGGTTGACTTAGTGGCTGGGGTTATGGGTGTAGATGTGTTAGAGACAATGAGATTGGGTCGAGACAGAGCAGGGTTCAGAGCTATTGTATGTAGGGTCACTATAAGTCACAAGAGACTTAATAGCACATAAGAACAGCATAGTTAGAGGTTCTGTGCAACAAGACTTGGAGCTGTGCTGTGGTATGTTGTGCTTTGCCAGTGAGATGTAAAATACCCTGGAAGAGGTTGTTTTTGATGAAGCTTAAATTGCTTATGCTCCAGACTTCAGCTTGCTTTATCTTCTTGTTAGAAAGAGGATTGCTTTTTGATTATAAAAGTTATGTCGAGTCTTTTTTTAGAAAGCATTCGGTTGGGTTAAGTTTTCTTAAATGTCAGTTTTAGAGTTAACTTTCATATCAGTTTTTTGATAAAGTATTGGGTTAAATGTTCTTAAAAACTACCAGGTTTAAAAAGAAAGTTCAGTAGAGAAGGTTCACTCTCTCTTCTTCATAAAGATTAGTGTTCTGTATCGCCTGGCTTTTATTTTGGAGTAGGATGGCAGTTCTCAGGGGTGGTGGATCATGTGAAGAAGTTGTGTGGGTGGAGAGTTTGCTGATGCTTAAGTTGCTGTAAGTATAGCTTTCAGAGCAGTGTTTTTATTTGATACCAAGATCACCAACAAAATGACGACTGGGAAAGGTAGGCTGTTTTAACTAACATATTCTGAAAAATGTTCATAATTCCTGTCACTTGAACAGGGAAACATTTAAAATACTTTTAAATTGCTGTAAAAATTTAAAATTTGGGTAAAATTCAGAAAATATGTTGCTGTGGGTATTTGGATCTAGGCAGGGAAAACATTGTGAGAACTACAGATACTGGTATAAACAGTTTCTCCAGCAAGAGGAGAGGAAACAGAGACCGGTGAGCTGAGGTCAGCAATACTTCATAAGCCTCTATTTTTTGTTTAAAGTTTTCTTCTGCTGTCTTTTGCTCATAATATGTAGGTCATGACAGTGAATCTGTTTTTACAATTATAAGGCATATTGTAATTAAGCAGTCTTGAAAGTGTGAACCACTGGTAGCTGCGCAGGAGTGAGTGCAGGTGCTGTCTTAAAAATTGTTTAAAATTTAGCAGGAGTGAGTGCAGGTGCTGTCTTAAAATCGTTTAAAATTTATTCCTCCATTTTTTTAAGATTTCATTTTTAAATTGAAAACTGAGAATGCAAGGTGTACAGTCCACGTCACCGTCTTGTTTTCATGTACGGGAATATTTTCCCTCATAGACTTTAATGTCTTTTCTCTGAAGGATATTTTCAAACCTTGCTTTGTACTGTACACAGAGAAAGACTGTGAATAATGCAGATGTTTATTTTTGTTTCTTAATGAAGTGCACAATTAAGTCAAATTTGTTCCATGTTAGTTTAATAGGGGATTGTTATAAACATCTGTTTATACACATTCTTTAAAGCTAAATTTGGTTTAGTTTGACCGGAAATGGTCATGTTGGAAGATGTTACATTTCTGCTCGTTTTTAAATTGAGAATTTAAAGTGTACAGTAATAATATTGCTTTCCCCCCCATGCTTCATTACAATACTCTCTTTGTAGATAAAGGTGCTATAGGTAATCAGTATCTGGGCAAGAGAGTTTAATAATTCATGCTCTGAACTGAGACTTCTTAAAACTCTTTATTTAAAGATTTAAAAGTATACTAATTAAAAGTAGCATTATTATTGTTGTTTTTTTCAGACAATAGTGCAAAATAATGTCAATTTTACTTTCTCTATTAAAGGCACAGAGAAAGCTATTGGAAACCTGAGTTTAAAGACTGTTCTTTTGCCTGATAATTCTTTCCAAAATGTCTTCTACCTTAGCCATTGCTACCTCAAATGGATGCTAGAAGTGTTAACTTTTAAAAAACAACTTTTTAAAAGTGTTAACTTTTAAAAAACAAGTGTTAACTCTAAAAAAAACAAAACAAGCAGATAAACAAAAAACCCATTGCTGTTTTATAAATTCTAATTCCCAGTATCTCTTTAGAACAGAGTAGAACTGCCCCTTGGGATTTACAAGATTATACATCTTCTTGGAAAGACAGCTACATCTTTCTACCTTATAATTATGTCATAAACCAATGTTAGAAACAAGAACTTGGCATTGGCACTAGACTGTTTGGTTTGAGCTACTAACGATACCACCAGGGCTCCACCTTTTCCTAAGTAACTGTAGATTCAGTAACCAAACAAGAAAAGCTACAGTTTGGAGCAGTGGTGTGTTTGAATCGGTGTTAAACCGTGATCAGTATGTACTTTCAAGTTGACTGCCAGCCATAGCGACCCTATGAACCAACGGATCTGAACCTTCCCCTCTTCTGTGCCAGGCTCACAATCTCCAACGTGCTCAAGCTCATTGTATAGTCATTATATCAAACCACCTTACTGAGGGTCTTCTCCTTTACTGACTCCCTATCTTCCCAGCATTGTGTCCCCCGTGCCCCCCCCGCCCTACTTCTAATCACATGCACGGAGAATGTGAGGCAAAGAAGCAGCTAAGGTTCATTTCTTCAAGAGAGGTTTGTTTATTCTTTTT
>NW_006399910.1:363649-365516 GCF_000299155.1 Elephantulus edwardii
CTCTCCCCAACCCCGATGTCAGTCCTGTTTTACAACAGTGGCACTATGCAGTATTTGTCCTTTTGTGACTGAGATATTTCACTCAGCATAATGTCTTCCAGGGTTACCCATTTTGAATAATATTGCATGAGTTCCTTGTTTGTCAATGCAGTTTAGTAGTCCATTGTGTAAATATACCACAGCTTCTCAATCATTTGTTTGTTGATGAGCACTTAGGTTGTTTCCAACTCCTTGCTATTATGAACAAAGTCTTTGCAATTACTTTATGCATCAGAGAGCTGGGCAATGAGTAGGGATGATAGAAAGAGAATTGATACCTTAGAGCTGTAGTGCTGGAGAAGAGTATTGAATTTACCATGGATAAAGATACAAGACAATTTACCAAGAGAACAAACAGGTTTGTCCTAGAGAGAGTGAAACTAGGCTACTCTTTGGAGGCAAGGATTCTGAAGCCTCATCTGACCTACTTTGGACATGTTGCAAGGAGGGACCAGTCCTTGGAGAGGGATATCATGCTTGGGAAGGTCGAGGGACAGCTCAAGAGAGGAAGACCCTCGTTTAGATGGATTAATTCAGTTGCTGGGGTAATTGGGCAAGTATGTCAGAGACAATAAGATTGGCATAGAATAGAGAGCAGGGTTTAGGGCTGTTGTACATAGGGTCGCTATGTGTCACAGGTGACTCGATAGCACATAACAGTAATCTCTTCTTTGTCTCTTGGTCCCATGGATCAGTTGATAGTTTTTCTCTCTTTATTGTTGTGTTAGTCATTGTTGCATCTTTATGTAAGACATAATGTTGTCAGAGTTGGTGTAAATTGGATCAGAAGGGGCTCACATCATCATCCCTAACTTGTTAGCATGAGCACTTTTGAGTTCTCTGCCCCTTGGTGCCTAACATGGGAATGATCTCAAAGTAATCAGTTTTCTGAGTCTGTCCAGGGGCAGAGGACCTGCCCCAGTTACAGTTTTGCCAGAAATTCCTTGCCTTGCTAACTTGAACCTATCCAGGAGAGCTCTTTTCAGTTTTGTCTAACTGGTGGTTTAGTTGGTAGAGAGTTCAGCTGCTGACTCAAAGTTGGCACCCTCTCTGTTAGTTCGAATCCCCCAGCAGCTCTGTGGGAGAATGGTGGGTAGTCTCCTCCCATGCAGTACAGGCTCCAAAACACCACAGAGGCAGATATGTATGGTTCTGATGCTAGGACAGTGACTTTGATATTTTTTTTTAAACTTTTGATTATATTTGCTCTCTATCTTAGTCTATATTTAAATGATAGATTCTGTTCTTACCCTTAAACAGTATGTCACATGGAATTAACACACCTGCTGGTTATAGTGTCTGTTTCTTGTCCTAGACTGTGAGCTAGGGTACAAATCAGAAGTTGCTTTTTTAACCTTAAGACATAGTTATACTTATTAAATGTTGGAGAGATGGAGGAAAAGGTGTCCTCTTTAGTAGCCGCATAGTAATTGAAGTCTTTGTTAAGACCAGTACATCTGGAATTCCACTTAACTTTGCTATACAATTAACAAAAGGATTATTTGAGACCAGATCAGCACTGTAGTGATTTTGTGCTCTGGGCTTGACTTTCTAAGTTACAGGGAAGATTTTTAGAGAAATTACTAGAAATTTTTAGAGTAATTACTGCTATTTGTATTTTGAAGCTCTGGCTCACATACTTTGAGCAAGTGGGAAGAAGAGACCGGTTCTTGGAGAAGGACATCATGCTTTGAATGATGGAGGGACAGTGTAGGAGAGGAAGACCCCGAATGAGATAGATTGACACAGTAACTTGGCCAATGGGAGTTGGTGTGTCAAAATTAGCAGTATACCTTCTTCTCAAAAGTGCATGGAACATTCTCTAGAA
>NW_006399910.1:367373-367914 GCF_000299155.1 Elephantulus edwardii
TGTTTTAATTTGCATCTCTCTTAGGGCTAGGGATTTTGAGCATTTCTTCATGTGTTTGTTAGCCATCTGAATGTCGTCTTCGGTGAAGTGCCAAAAACATTGATTCTTCTGTCATCCTTAATCATTATCCAACTTTCAGATGCATAGGAAGAAAAAGGAAAGACCGGTTCATGCATCAGGAGCACACACCTTAGTCTTAAAATAACATCCTTGTTCTTTAGCACTTTGGAGAAGTCCTGACAGCAGATTTTCCTGTGGAACACATCTTCTGATTTCTTGAGTATTGTTAGCATGTGTATTGATTGCAGATCAAGTAAAATGAAATGATTGATGACTTGAGTCTTTTCTTCACCTCTCTTGATGATTCTGTTGTGCCATGATAAGAATTTTTTTTTATGTTGAGAGGGAATCCATATTAAAGTCTTTGATCTTCTGCAGTGTTTCAAATCTTAATCTTTCTGCAAACACGTTTGTATTATCTGCATATTACAGGTTGTTGCTGAGTATTCCTCCAAATTCTGATGCCATGTCCTCCATATAG
>NW_006399910.1:377079-385312 GCF_000299155.1 Elephantulus edwardii
AAAGGATACACTGACAAAGAAGATTAATCAGAACTGGCTTTGACAAGCACTTTGGCATTTGGACAAGAACAAACTGGGAGGAGGGTAGAGAGAATAGTGTAACAATGAATGAGTGGAAGCCCAAAATCTCTGTAAATGTTTATGAAAATTAATAAAATATAATTATAGAGAAAAAAAAATTAGTGAGATTGGCTCAGGACATGGTAGGCTTCAGAGCTGTTGTCCATAGGGTCTTTGTGAGTTACAGTCTACTCAGTGGCACATAACAACAACAACATTGCTATTTGATAGAAGCATATTCCTAATACAGCTCCCCCTCTCTCATAAATGACTAATTTCTTTCTGTGGCCTTAAGAATATTGCCCGAAACCATTTCAAGATGGCTTCTTGACAAGGGGACAGAAAACGGATCTTTTCCATTTAGAACTAGGTTTAGGGAATGAGCTTGGTGCCCTCATTGGTAAGGAGTTAGCTGCCAACCCAAAGGTATTTGATTCTACTCCAGCAACTGTCCCACTGGAGAAAGTTGGACAGTCTCCCTTGATGTGATTTACTGTCTCCGAAAACTCACTAGAGGGTCAACTATGAGTTGCTTCTATCTTGATCATAGTGGGACAGTGGTTTGACTCTGTCTTCTTTTGTCATTCAATAATATCCACAATAATTCTTCTCTATTAATTGTATGCACTTTGACAGCTGTTTTAAAAAATTAGCCTAAATTCTTTATCTTTGTCTTGAATTGAATTGTTTCTTCATAAAATACATGTCTATAATAATGTACTGTGGCAGCTTTGGAATGATCTTTGTTACCTGAAGTTGAAGCAATTTTAAAAGATTTCGCAGTGGAATGTAATACCCTTGATCCCTTCCCGGCCTGAGATCCATGTAAGGGCAGTTTCTTTAAGGCTTGGCCTGGATCACCTTCTGGCCCGGAGAGAGAAAAGAAGAGAGAGGGGACCTCCCTTACCACCAATAAAGAAGCACAGGAGGGGAGCATATCCTTTAGACCCTAGTCCCTATTCTGGAAAACTCCTTGACACTGGGAAAGCCAAGATGTGATACTCTTGAGTCTGTAAGTGCAGAACAAAACAAGAACTATCATTGAGCAAAAGCTTTTACTTAGATTTAGCACCTTGAATTTGAGGTTTTGGCCTCCTAAGTTATAAGAGAATAAATTTATTAAAGAAACTCATTGTGAGGTGTCTGTTACAGCATTACAGGAGAACTGCGTGGGCAATCTCTTCCATGTTTCAACTGAAGAACCCAAACAACCTTCATCAACATAGTTTGTCAAGTATTTACTCAAATCATAGTAGTGTAAATAGCTTGTGACCATTCTGTTCTGGTCCTCCATCAAATTTGCAAGGCTGTAAATCTTTATGGATGGAAATGACCCATTTTTCACCTATAGAACATCTGGTAGATTCAAACCATTGACCTTTCCTTTAGCATCCATCTACATTCACACTCCCTGTAGTATTTCTGTGTATCTAACAGTTTGCATGACATCTCTTTGATGTACTACAGAGATTCCTATGGTTACAGTGATATGAACCTAAGTGGTTTGTGTAGGAGAGGAGTCAGTTGACTTCTGTAGCAGACAAGTCTGGGTGGTTCCAGGGACGCAGTACTGGCATTAGTCTTCCGCTCTGTTTCACAATGTCTAGCTCAGCTTTCTGTTGTTTTCTTCACTGTTAGGCATGTGCTTCCTTTTTGAGGACTCTTTGAGCACTAGGGAGATAACTGGTGGCCTGGTGGGTAAGGACTGGTGCTGGCAACCCAAAGGCAGGCACCAACTGCTTAGATACACCTGCTGCTCTGCCAGAGAAAAATTTCACTCTTGTATGGTTTATAGTCTCGGAAAACCTGTCGGAGGGTCAGCTGAGTGTCTGTTCTTGATGGCACACTACAGCAACAAGAAGTCAACCTTGGGCTTACCTCTTTGCGGCTTCATGTTCAGAACAAGGAGAAGTTCTAGAATGAATTCCTGTGCTGTGCAGGGCAGATTCTTGATGGTTTTGTCCAAGCTTGGGTTTCACTCACCTCTAAAAGAAGAGAGAATTCCACCAAAACTCAGGATGATACCAAGGAAAGAAGAAGTTTGCGATTGAACAGGCAACAGGAAGATGCATTTTATAGGTAAGAAGCAAAACCAAAACCAAGCCCAGAGCTCTTAGTCAGTTCTGACTCCTGTGACCCTGTTGGGCAAGAGGTGGGCTGCCTCAGAGTATTTTTAAGCCTATTATGTCTTTGGCAGATTTAACCTGTCTCACCTTTTCATCTCTAATGTGCCTGGTGGGTTCAAACTTCGAACCTTTTGGCTAGAACCTGAATACTTTAGCCATTGTCACCAGTTTTGAATTGTCAGACTCTTCACTTAGGTTCTTTCTTGTATCTTTAACTGTACCAGGGGTGTCACAGGTGCTATGGTCTTAGAGTGCCACCTGCCCTTCAGACAGGCAGCTCATAGGCCGAAGGAAGTGAAGTGATTGATCTCTCACTATAAAACTGTATTGAATTCCAGTTTTGCAGCCAATTAGTAACCATATAGCCATCATTGTACTGTGAAAAATCCTGAGCTTTCCAGCTGGCTGACAATTTTAACTATTCTCATGCTCTTACAAAAGGGGCATCATGCTTGGGAGGGTGGAGGGACAGCACAGGAGAGGAAGACCCTTGATGAGACCGATTGAGTCAGTGACTGGGGTAATGGCGGTAGGTGTGTCAGAGACAGTAAGATTGGCACAGGATAGACTAGGGTTTACGGCGGTGGTACATAGGTCGCTATGAGTCGCAGGCGACTTGATGGCACATAACAACAACAAACAAAAGAGAAGACTTTATCTTTCATATTGTACATACTGAAAGTTTTACTTCACAAAGCAATCATATGTTGGATTAATGGCTCACAGTGTGAATCCGTCAACTCTCTGTGGGGAAAAGCTGGGTGGGTCCCCTCTTGTGCAGTTTTACTGCCTATGAAAACCACTGGAGGATCTGCTGAGAGTCACTTCTGACTCAGTGGAACATGACAGCAACAGTTCAGACGTCAAAGAACCCTGCTAATCTAATGCTGATGTGGTTGGCTGTTGCTGACCAAAAGCTCAGTGATGTGTGAAGAAAATACCTGGTGTTCTCTCATAGCAATTTCTGCTTGTGAACTCCTTTGAAGCTGTCCTTTTGGGTCAATATTACTTGGAAATGGACTCAGTGGCCCCCAGAAACATTTAGATACCATCTATCTTAGTTAACTAGTGCTGCTATAAAGAAATACATGTACCACAAGGGAATAACATTAAGAAACAGAAATTTATTCTTTTATTTTTTATAATTCACTAGAACAGCAGAGGTTAGCATATGGATGGGGATAGTATAAAGGCATAGGCACAGTGCAATGGGGAAATGCGGACTTGGTAAGATGGGGTGGCAAAGCACAATGTACATGAATGATTGTAAATCAATACAAAATTTAAAATGTTTTAATGGAGTGACTTTTAAGAATATTATATTTCTGTTAAAAGTTTACACAGCAAAGTAGATTCCTATTTCATAATTACTCCACAAATTGTTCAGTGATTGGTTTTCACTATGTGGCATTACTTCATTTCTGGAGGTTTTGGATCAGGCGATTAGTTTTCCCTGTCTGCTTACCCTTTTATTTTCCCTTTAGAGAACTTGGACTATTTGATCTCATATAGATTTCTTAAAGGTATGTAACACTCATGGGTATTGTGCTTTATTTTACAAGCTAATCCATTATTTATTTTAAAAGTTGGCCTGAGGGTAGTATGGATTGAAAGATTTTATCTTTGAGCAGTAGTGTCTTCTAGTCTCAAGTAGCCACAAAAATGTGGAGTTTTTTTCCAAAGAATTTTAGTTTCTCTTATCTGTAAGCTGTCACTTTACTCTTCTGATAAAGTTTTTAGAAGCCCTTAAGTAATTTTATAAAGTTCCATCTAGCTCATTAATTAACTTTTTGTAATTTGTACATTTGAATTGTGCTTGATAATATTTTTTAATATAAACTTTTATGCATAATACTTGGAGCTATTTTACCCATTTTGAATAAATTTTTGTGTATGGTGTTTGGTAGGAGTCCTGTTTCATTTTCATAGCAACTGAATGTCTAATTTTGCAAGCTCCATATGTAAAGAGACTTCTTTAGACATTCCCCCCTGCTCCTTGAAACCCATTTGCCCATAGATGAGTCCATTTATTTCTGATTTCTCTATTCTTTTACATTTACTTTTACTCCTTAATTCTATTCTGTTTGTCTCTCACTGAACCAGTATTTTTATTGTTGTTAAGTACCATTGAGTTGAAACTGATCCGTAGCTGACCCTCCAGTGAGTTTTCAGAGGTGTTTAATCACGAGAGGAGATTTTCTTTCTCCTTCAGAACACCTGGTGGATTTCAAGCACATGTCTTTGGGTTGGCAGCACAACTTCCTAGCACTAAGCCACCAGCACTGCTAGCAAACCAGTATTGGCTGTGTTGATTGCTGTAGCTGTACAGTATGTTTTGTTCAATATGTACAGTATGTTTTGAGATTAGGGACTGCAAAGTCTTCTGGTCTTCTACAGAAGATTATCCAAAAACAATTGGAACAGCACATCAGCAGAGAACTGCCAGAAGTCCAGGCTGGGTTTAGAAGGGGTGGTGGTACCAGGGATATTGTAGCTAATGTTAGATGGATCTTGGATGAAAGCAGAGAATACCAGAGGAATGTCTTATCTGTGCTTCATTGATTATGCAAAGGCATTTGTCTGTGTGGTTCATAACAAACTGTGGCTGACTCTGAGAAGAATACGAATACCAGAACACTTGATTGCGCTAATGAGAAACCTATACTTGGATCAAGAGTCAGTCGTCAGAACAGAGCAAAGAAACACTGCATGGTTCAAAATTGGGAAGGGTGTGCACCAGGGATGGGTCTTACCTCCATACCTTTTCAACCTGTATGCAGAACAGATCATCCGGGAGGCTGGGTTCTATGAGGAGAAATGTGGGGTCAGGATCGGTGGAAGATCTATCAACAATCTGCGTTATACAGATGAAACAGTCCTGCTGCTGAAACTGAGGAGGACCTGAAGTGCTTGCTACAGAGGGTTAAGGACTGCAGTCTTCAATATGGATTGAGGCTCTTTGTCAAGAAGACAAAGATTCTCACCACTGGGCCAATTGGCAGCATCAGGAAGGATGGTGAAGAGATTGCGATTGTTCACAGCTTTAGTCCGCTTGGCTCCACAATCAACACTCTTGGCACCAGCAGCCAAGAAATTAAAAGATGTATTGTGATGGGAAAGTCTGCTGTTAGGGACCTCTCTAAAGTACTGAAGAGCAAGGGTGTTTCCCTAGAGACTAAGGTACATCTGATACAGGCCATGATCTTTCCTGTCACTTGTTATGCATCAGAGAGTTGGGCAATTGACTAGGGAGGATAGAAAGAGAATTGATGCCTTTGAGCTGTGGTGTTGGAGAAGAGTATTGAGGGTACCATGAACTGCTAAGAAAACAAACAGATTCATCTTGGAGAGGATTAAACCGGGCTGCTTCTTGAAGGCAAAGATTCTGAGGCTTCGTCTGACATACTTTGGTCAGGTTGTATGGAGAGACTGATCCTTGAAAAGGACATCATGCTTGGGAGAGTGGAGGGGCAGGCGCAGGAGGGGAAGGCCCTCTAGGAGGTGGATTGATACGGTGACTGGGGTTATTGGGATGGGTGTGTTTGAGACAGTGAGATTGGCACAGATCAGAACAGAGTTTAGGGCTGTTGTATATAGTGTCGCTATGAGTCACAAGTGACTCAGCGGCACACTGCAACAACAACAAAGTCTTCTACTTCGTTTACTTTTTATTATTGCTTTGATTAAGTGAGGGCTTTATCTTTTGTGTAGAAAATTTGTAATTAGTATTTCCATTGCACTAAAGAACACTGTGGGAACATTTTCGCAGTATTAAAATCTTTCAGTCCACGAGCAGAGAATGTGCTTCCATTTTATGAGTCTCTTTTAGTCTTGTGATTGCTTCATATAGTTTTATTCACATGTACTATTGTAACTGGGACTTTTGGGCTTTTTTTGTTTTTTAAAAAATCATTTTAGATATTGTCATAATTGTTACTATTTTATTGCTTTCCTTTTCAGATTTCTCACTGTTGCTGTATAGGAACACAGTGTTTTTGTGTGTTGATCTTACAGCTTACAACATTGCTGAATTCTTCTATTACATCCAGAAGTTTTATTGTGGACTCCTTGATGCTTTCTCTGTATTAGTATCATGACATCTGCAAATACGTATAGCTTGCTTGCTTGCTTTCTTTTTAGGTTGGATACCCTTTATTACTGGAAGCAGGAGTGGCATCCACTTCCAAAATGGCTTGCCTCCAGAAACTCTATGTGCGAACAGTACTCAGGCCTTTCGTCCATAGGGTTTCTAGGAGTTGTCTATGACTCAACAGCACCTAACAACAACAACTACAACTTTTGTTTTTGGTGAAGGCCAAAGGAAATATTTGATTTGGAATGATTGTGGAATGAATGATCTCATGGAAGGCCCAGGGATTTAAAATTCTGTTGGGAGAACATTCTTCTAAGTCATACTGCATGCTTCTGACCATTTGCCATACTGAGGTAATCTGAGCTTGCTATGATGTTGAGCCTTTTGCCATTGGAGTATCAAATGTTGTAATGGTTCCCCATGGCGGACAGTGGTTGGTGCAGCTCCCAGTTTAAGACACGTTTGGAAGCAGGAGTGGCATACACTTCCTAAACTACATGCCTTTGGAAACTTTGTGAACTTGGAGAAATGACGATAGTGATATAAAGGCTTCAGGCCTCTTGTTCATAGGGTTGCTATGAGTCGTGATCAACTACATGGCAATCAACAACAACAACAACCCTTTATTTGCCTTTCTTGCTTTATTACACTTGTAAGGGTTTTTATTACTGTTTGCTCCATATGTATATAAAGTTGGACAATGTATAAAAAAAGACTAAAGAGTATTACATAATACTGTGCAGCTCTGGTGGTCTAGTAGATAGAGAGTTGTGCTGTCAGCCCAAAGACAGATGGTTTGAATCCATTAACTTCTCTGTGGAAGAAAAATAGGCAGTGTCTTCCCCTGCTGTTTATAGCCTCTGAAACACATTCATCCATCCAGTCCCTCAAGGTGGAATCTGATATAGAAACTTTTTAGGTTAAGAAATACCACTAGTTATGGGATGAGGTACATGTACTATGGCAGGATATGCTAGTACAAATCTTTCCCCACCAGTTAAATTGTTCAAAGGAGGTCAACCCTCGCATTTTATTATTAGTTCCGCTAGGATAGAGCAGGGTTTAGAGCTGTTGTGCATAGGGTCGCTATGAGTCGGAAACGACTCGATGGCACATAACAACAACAACAAACAAGATTAATAGCAGACTATTTATAAGAACTCTAAGGTCAGTGTAGCCCCAAATGCTTACCCAGCAGTGTAAGTCCATACTTTCCAATATTAAGAGCTTAATCTGTGGCTCAGTTCCTCTATGGCCTTTGGATTTGGTGATTTACTAGAGGCCCTCCAGAGACTCAGACCCAGCAGAGGAATAACTCATGTGACTATAGTTATGCAGGCCATTTGTTTTGTTTTGTTTTGTTTTTTTCTCAGAAACTGGTGGGCAGTAGACCCGGGTGTATGCATCTAGGTCCTTGGTTCACCTGATAGAATTTCTTAGTCCAAACAATTTCTCATCCTCCAGCAGGCTTGGGCTAGGTTAACAGAGTTGAGTGGCTCCTCCTGTGTTTGTGTTTTCATACACCCTGCAGTGTGGATAGTGCTTTTTTATATTGATCCTACAGCTTTTGATGATTTGCAAGATTATGTGTCTGCAGTTAATGTAGCTAGAAATCATTCCTATAGCAGGGGCTAAGAAAGCCACACCTTGTTGCTTCTGTGCATTTTCCAGAAAATGCATTGATACTTTTTTAAAAAAAATTATTATTTTTTTATGTGTATGTACCATCAAATTGGATCTGAATGGTAGAAGAGGAGATTACCCCTCCTTCTCCAGCAGAGCATCTGGTGAATTTGTACCGTGCTCCTCTCAGATTGCAGTGCAGCTTCTTGCCACTAGACCACCAGAGCTCCCTGGGGTTGATAGGTGTTTTTTTTCCTCTCTTATTTTGTTTATTATTGCAAATACATTTTATAAGAGACACAAATGCAGGTTATACACATGGACTTCACCT
>NW_006399910.1:387317-406795 GCF_000299155.1 Elephantulus edwardii
TGGGAGGGTGGAGGGACAGCGCAGGAGGGGAAGACCCTCTATGAGATGGATTGATTCGGTGACTGGGGTAATCGGGATGGGTGTGTCAGAGGCAGTGCAGTTGGCGTAGGATAGAGCAGGTTTAGGGCTGTTGTGCATAGGGTTGCTATGAGTCACAAACGACTCGATGGCTCATAACAACAACAACCATATTATTATTATTATTAATTTTAATAGGCATTTACAGAGCTTTTGGATGTCCATTCATTCATTGCCGCACTTTTCTCCCTGCCCACCCCTCTCCACCAGCTCGCTTCCGCCTCCGAAGAGGGAAAAAAAAATTCCTTCATTAGGATAGTTTTAAGGGGCAAAAGATGTGCAAAGGCAGAATTTGTTAAGGCATAGTATTGATAAGATGTGGGGAAAGTATTTGGGTTTCTTATTGTTGTTGGTTTTCCGAGGCAGTAAATCAGCAAGGGAGATGATTAATCATTGTTTTCTGCAAAGCAGCTAATGGATATGAACTTTATGCCTTTGGATTGGCAGCACAGCTTTTTATAACTAAGCTGCCAGAGCTTCCCTACCCATTCTTCCTCTCCTACATTTTACTTAATCCTTTGGGAGATAGCCCATAGACCCCATCCTACCTCAAAGTCTCTTTTTTGTTTTTGTCCTTTATTTTCTTGTAGTATTTTTATGAGTTCTTCTAGTTTTCCCTTGTGCTTTCATTTGCCTGATTGAGGATGCTTATTACTAATTTTTCAAGTTTTATCAGATAGTTCCAGAGGTTCATTCTCAGAGATTGTTTCTGTCCTTTTGTCTTGTTTGTTACACTACTTTTTCTGGATTTATGGTTTTTTAAAGTGACTGTTGTCATTAAGGTACTAATTTTTTGTTTGGTTTGTTATATGTTAGAATTTTAGTTATTTTTTTTATTTTCCTTTGCTGTGTATCATTTATTGTTTGGATTTTTGTGTATATTACTGAAGTTTGTATTATCTTTGAAAGTCCTATTTAGCTAGCTGTGGTTTTGCTTCACTGGAGGGTGTGGAAAATCAAGTGTATGTGTGAGCAATTTGAATCCACCAGCAGCTCCAAAGGAGAAAAGTGGACAGTTGCTTCCCCTGAAGTTTATAGCTTTAGAAACCAGTTTGAGGGTCAGCTGTGAATTGGTTCTGAATCCACAGTACTGACTTTGACATTTCTTTTCGAAGGATATAGAAAATAAGGAGTAAACATTGGTAGGGGATAAAAGATCAAGGTTTTGTTAACCTTTAAGTCTGTTGGCATATGATTATTTATAGAGAAGTTTGACACTTAATTTTAAAATAAACATTTAAAGAACTTTGTAAAAAATGTATTTCCTTTTTGGGTGGCAGAACTCAGAAACCTTAGATAAATCTACTTGCAAGCAAAATAGTGCTGAAGATCATTCAGAAATGGCTAAAACAGTACATAGAGAACTGCCAGACATTCAAGCTGAATTTAGAGAGGTTGTGACACCAGGGATGTCATTGCTTATGGATCTTGACTTAAAAGATACCAGAAGAAGGGCTATTTCTGCTTTATTGACTATGCAAAGACATGCATTTGACTGTGTCGATCATATATTACAGCTGTCATTAAGAAGCCTAGGAATCTCTGAACACTTAATTGTGCTTGTAGGAAACCTATACCTAAACTTAGAGGCTATTGTTTAGACAGAGCAGGGAAACACTACATGGTTTAAAATTAGGAAAGAGGTGTGCATTTGGGTTGTATCCTTTCTCCATACCTATTTAATCAATATGCTGAGCAAATTATTCCAGAAGCTGCTCTCTGTGATGAAGTATGTAGCATCATGATTGGAGCAAGACTCATCAATAACCTTGTTATGTGAATGATACAGTCTTGCTTAATGAAAGTGAGGAAGACTGGAAGTGATTGCTACAGAAAGTTAAACACTGCAGCCTTCAATATGGATTGAATTCTCAGCGTCAAGACAACAAAAATATTTCCAACAGGACCAATAGATAGGCAACATCATGATAGATGGAAAAAAGATTGAGAGTATCAATGACTTTATCTTACTTGGATCCATACTTGGTACTTGTAGTCAGGTGATCAGGAGACATATTGCTCTGTGAAAGTTTGTAGTCGGGGACCTCTCCAGATTATTGAGGAACGATGATGTCACATTCAGGACTAAAGTCATCTGATCCATGCCATGGTCTTTCACTTGCTATGCATCTGAGAGCTAGACAGTGAAGAAGGATAACAGAGAATTGGTGTATTTGAGCTGTGGTGTTGAAAAAGAGTACTGAAAATCCCATGGCCTACCAAAAGAACAAACATATGTCTTGGAGAAGGTGCAAAGTATTCTTTGGTAAAGCTCCATATTTTGGGCATGTTGCTAGGTTAGGTTATTCCTTGGAGAATTACATCATCCTTGAAAAGGTGGAGGGATGGCAAATGAGAGGAAGAACCTCACCCAAGTGGATTGCTACAGTGACTGCAGTAATGGGCTTGAGTATGTCAGAGATTGTGAGGATAGTACTGGATTGGACAAGGTTCAGATCTGTTTGATTTTTTTTTTCTTCTTCTTTTTTCTTTTTTTAAAGATAACTAGTAATTATCGTATTATTAGGAAGATCTTCCTCCTTGAAAGGAGAAAAGGTCCAAATCTGTTTTTCCTAGGGTTGCTATGAGTCATACTCGACTCAGTGGCCTCTAATAAAGAAAACAGTAGATTTTTAGGGCTCTGGTGGCCTGGTCCATAGGAAGTGTGCTGCTAACCCAAAGGCGAGGCACCAGCCCTTCCACAGGGAGAAGAAGATGGGCCATTTCCCTCCATGCAATATTTTTTTCCCCTCTGAAAGAGGATCAGGTATAGTTCAGTTCTTATTCAAAGGCAATAAGTGAATGAGTGAGATACAGTTATGAGTTGTAATTGTCTTAGTTTCTTGATTTACCCTCTGATGTTTTGGTAGCTTTGTTTGACTTTATTATCTGATGAAATAATTGTAACAATTAATAAAAACTTATAAAAGATACATGAGCAATGGTTTGCAAATTTTACTTACTATGCATCCTGTTGTTTTTGTAAGGCATTGAATAAAATATGACCAATAGCAATCCTGTAAACAACAGACTTGAACTCTTTTCTATCCTGTGCCATCCTCATCATCTCTGATATACTTCAGCCCATTGCTGCAGTCACTGTGTCAATTCACCTGCTTGAGGATTTTCCCTTTTACTAACACTCCACCTTTGCATGATGTCCCATTCTAAGGAATAGCCTCTCCTAGCAGTATGTCCAAAATATGTGAAATAAAGTATTGTCATCTTTACCTCAAAGGAACACTCTGGCTTCACCTTCTCTTATGACATGTCTGTCTGTTCTTTTGGAGTCCATCAGATATTCAGTACTCTTCTCCAATAACCAAGCTCAAAGGCATCATTGTTCAGCTCTCGTATGCATAGCAAGTATTTGAAAAAGACTACGACCCAGTTAGGTACATCTTAATCTTCAACCTGACATTATTGTTCCTCAGTAATTTGGAGAGGCCCTTGAGAGCAATTTCCCAATGCATCTTTTCATCAGGAAGTTTCCTAATGATCTGAATGCTTGTACCAAAGGTGTTGATTGTGGAGCCAACAAAGAAGAAATTGGACTGCAAGAATTAGGTGATTGCCTACTGTATGTCGGCTGAAGCTCTTTCATTTTAGCTATCAGAATAGTAAAAAAGAATATGAAATGCTTCCTGCTCTAGGGACAGGTAAGCACCGCTCTGAAACAAATTAATTGCAGTGTACTGTGGAGTAAATAATAACCTGCATAGTACAGATGTATAATACAGGGACTTATTAAACAGAGTTGCTTTTTAGCAGCCATAGGAATGTGTTGGGTATCAGGGAGAAGAATGCCCTTGGCACTGTGAAAGGTCAAGAAAGAAAAATCTTGGATATATTAGCAGTAGAGTTTGGAAAGTTGTCTGGAGCAGCTGGATTCTACAGAGGTTTGTTTTCTGGTTCTGGTGTGGCTTGGGTGTGGAATGTTTACTCGCCATTGGGTGTGAGCTAATTGGATTTGGCCTCCTATTTAAAAAGGCATTTGGTCACCAGTTTGGGGTGAGAATTGAATTTGGGAAGTTAATCTGCAGCCAGATTCTACAGAGGTTTGTTTTCCATTTCTGGTGAGGCTTGGGTGTGGAATGTTTACTCCCATTGGGTGTGACCTGATTGGATTTGGCCTCCTATTTAACATGTTGCTGCACACTTTTTAAATTGCTTAGAAACATTTGCTGTCGTTTGCGACAACATGTTAAAAAGGCATTTGGTCACACATTCTTCTAAGTGGTATAGCACTGGTCTGTCCATTTGCTGTACAGAAGTAACTCATGGTTGCTGTGATGCTAAACATTGTGACACTGATGTGTCAAATGCGTTAATGGTTACCCATGGTGGACAGTTTGATGGAGCTCACAGATTAAAACAGTCTTGGAAGGAGGAGTGGCATCCACTTCCAAAATAGCTTGCCTCTGGAAAGTCTGAACTCAGAGAAATGATGAAAGTTAAACAAATGTTCAGGTCTTTCGTTCATAGGGTCACTATGAGTCATCTGCAGCTCAACGACACCTCACAACAACAACAATATTTATGAGAAATTACAAAGATTTGTTCTTATTGACGAGTCTCTGTGCAGTCTTCTGAGGAATGTCAACTATATTCCAATCACTAGGTTCCTTCAGCTTCATTCTTTTCTCCATCTATATGTTGCCTATTGGTGAGTTTCTGTTTTCTTGATGTTGAGATATTATTCATATTGAAGACTTTAGTCTTTGTTCTTCAGTATCCTTTAGATCTTCACATTTTATGAGCAAGATTGTATCACATTATTTTTCACGTAGTCCAGCTTCTTAGGTGCAGAGAAAGAATACTCTTTTGATGCAACATAATCAAAACCTATGATAGCAAGAATCAAGAAATCAAAAGGAAAAAAAAATCTGCCATCAAAGGCTTTGCCATAGTGATAAAGAAGAAGGATAGAAGCTTAAAGACTAGGGTGCACCTGATCCAAATCATTGTATTTTTCATTTGCATTGTATGCATCTGAAAGTTGAACAGTGAGTAAGGAAGACAGAAGAAAAATCTATGCCTTTGAATTTTGTGTTCAAGAAGATGGTTGAATATATCATGAACTGCAAAAAGAACAAACAGTTCTCTCTTGAAGGAAGTGCAACCAGTGTGCTCCTTAGAGCAAGGATGGGGAAACCTCGCCTCACATACTTTTTACATGTTGTGAAGAAGGACCATTTGTTGGGGAAAACGTCATACTGGGGAAGGATGAAAGTTAATGGAGGAAGGCCTTCCGTAAGATAGGTCGATACAGTGACTCTATCCATGGGCTTGGGCATGTCAGAGATTATGAAGATGGTACAGGATAAGGCAAGTTTAAAATCTGCTCTTTGTAAGATTGCTATGGATTGTAGTCAACCTCATGGTATCCTACAACTGGTGATGAAAGCTGTGCCTTTCCATTGTAGATTCATTTATGTTATACCATTTTGTAATATCTTCATTGCATTTGTATGTTACAATTCACTTAAAAAAATACAAACTCTTTGATAATACATATTGTCCAGGCTCTTACTGACTTCTCCATGTTTTCTGTTACCATCCTGTGTAGCATTAGCATTTAGTATTACAAGATAGCCTAATTGCCATACATTTTAAGTTTTGTGAGTTATAAGTGTACTAATTATAATCTCTTTGGCCACTAGATTGTCCAGCTATTCAGTAAAATTATAAAAAGAAAGAAAATTGGATTTTGAAATGATTTTTTAAATGAGAGAAATGTTTTCTATTTACGCACATGTTGCTGTTGTTGTTATGTGCCATTGAGTTGCTTGCGACTCATAGCGACCCTGTGTACAACAGCCCTAAACCCTGCTCTTTCCTGTGCCAATCACACTGCCTCTGACACATCCATCCTGATTACCCCAGTCACCTAATCAATCCACCTCATAGAGGGCCTTCCCTCCCTGTGCTGTCCCTCCACCCTACCAAGCATGATGTCCCTTTCCAAGGTCCTGTCCCTCCTTACAACATGTCCAAAGTATGTCAGACGAAGCCCCAGAATCCTTGCCTCCAAGGAGCAGCCTAGTTTAACCCTCTCCAGGATGAATCTTTGTTTTCTTGGCAGTCCATGGTATATTCAGTACTCTTCTCCAGCACCACAGCTCAAAGGCATCAATTCTCCTTCTATCTTCCCTAGTCATTGTCCAACTCTCTGATGCATAACAAGTGATTGGAAAGACAATAGCCTGTATCAGATGCACCTTAGTCTCCAGAGTGACACCATTGCTCTTCAGTACCCTGGAGAGGTCCCTAACAGCAGACTTTCCCATCGCAATACATTTTTTTATTTCCTGGCTGCTTGTGCAAAGAGTGTTGACCGTGGAGTCAAGTAAACTAAAGTTGTTAACAAAATCAGTCACTTCACCATCCATCCTAATGCTGCCAAATGGTCCAGTGGTGAGAATCTTTGTCTTCTTGGCATTGAGCCTCAATAGTTTCTATATAAATCTTTTTATAATTACACTTTTTCATTTGTTTTTATTTTCCTCTCTTTTGAGAGATCTTTCATTAACATTTCTATGAGAATAGGTGTATTGATCTTTGCATTTACTTGCTGTGCATCAGAAAGCTGGACAGTTGACTAGGGAGGATATAAGGAGAATTGATGCCTTTGAGCTGTGGTGCAGGAGAAGAGTATTAAATATACTATGGACTGCTAGGAGAACAAACAAGTTCAACCTGGAGAGGGTGAAGCCAGGCTGCTCCTTGAAGGCAAGGATTCTGAACCTTTTCTGACATACTTTGGGCATGTTGCAAGGCGGGATCAGTCCTTGGAGAGGGATGTCATGCTTGGGAGCGTGGAGGGACAGCGCAGGAGAGGAAGACCCTCAATGAGATGAATTGATTCAGTCACTGTGGTAATGGGAATAGGTATGTCGGAGACAATAAGATTTGCAAAGGATAGGGCTGTTTTACATAAGGTCGTTATGAGTTACAGGTGACTCGATAGCACATAACAACATGTTCTTCTGAAAAATTTATTTTAACTTTCATTCCTACAGTTCTTAATACTGTTCTGCCATCATTTTAGAGATGCCATTCTGCATGACAATTTCTGAATGAAGTCTGCTCCCAGTTTTCTTTGTCCTTGTGTAATTTTGTTTCTCTCTAATTGCTCTGCCCAATCTTATATGGTCTGGTTATATTGCACCTGATTGTGGTTCATTTTCACAATTAGGTACAGCAAACATTTCCAGTGCAGTCATGAGGGTTGATTGTAGATCTGAGCAAACTAAAATTAACAATCTCTGTTTCTTCTCTGTCATGATGCTGTCTATTAGCCTGGTGATGAGAATCTTTCTTTTCTTGATGTTGAGATACAGTCAATATTGAAGACTGTGGTCCTTGACCCTTTGCAGCAACTGCTGCAGGTTCTCTTTGGTTTCGGCATGCAAGGTTGTGTCATCTGCATGATGCAGATTATTGGTGAGTCTTCCTCTTATCCTGATGCCACCTTCTTCTTCATAAAGTTTAGCCTTCCTGAATGATCTCTTCGTGTATAGATTGAAAAGATTTGGAGAAAAGACACATCCCTTCATGCACTCCTTTTCTGATTTTGGATCCTACAGTGTTTCCTTGCTCTGTTCATGTAACTACTTCCTGGTCTAAGTATAGGTTTCACATGAGCATAGTCAGGTGTTCTAGAATTCCCTTTCTTCTAAACATTAGCCATAATTCATTGTGATTCAAAATCAAACGCCTTTGCACAGTCAGTAAAGCACAAATAGATGGTCATCCTTCTGGGTTAAGTAGTGAGTGTTTTTATTTCTTTTATGTTGAGATGTAATTCCTAGTGAAGGCTATATGTAGTCTTTGACCTTCTGTAGCACGTGTTTTGAGCCCCCATCCCTTCATTGAGCAAGGCGGGTCATGTGCACAGTTCAAGTTTCCCCTACTCCCCATACCACATTTGTTTTCATATAGTCCAGCTTCTCTAAATACTTGCTTAGCATACAGCACGAGTTGATAGGGGAAAGGATGGTACCCTAATGCATGCCTTTCCTCATTGTAAAGTGTGCAGTGTCCCCTTGTTCTATTTGGACAAGAACTTTTTGTCTAGGTATAGTTTTGCATGAGCACAGTTAAATGCTCTGATATTCTCATTCATCAATGTTAGCCATTATTTGTTATCATCCACATAGTCAGATGCCTTTGCATAGTCATTGAAACACAGACAAACATCTTTCTGGTATTCTCTGATTTATTTAGCCAGAATCCATCAGACATTAACAGTGATCCTGGAATTCATCTTGATTTTTCTCACAGATGTCTGTGTACTGTTCCTTCCATTCTCAAGTACTCTTCAGCAAGATTTTACTTGTATGTTATATTAAGAAATCATTGACATTTCAAACTATAAACAAAGAAGCATATACATACTAAGAATATAAAATAAACCGTAACATGCAGGTCACCCTTGCCCCCACCCCCCAACCTTCCCCAGCAAACTGACAGATAAGCGTGTCTAATAAGTTGTTACAGAGTACTGTTAAGTCAGAACCAACCCATAGCTGACCTCTAGTGGGCTTTCAGAGGCAGTAAATTGCACAGGAGGAGATTACACATCCTTGTGCTGCAAAGCAGCTTGTAGATTCGAACTGTATGCCTTTCCGATTGCAGCACTGCTTTTTACCACTAGGCCACCAGAGCTCCCTGCTTATAAAAGAAAACTGTAAAAGCCAGTGTTGGTTGAAGGCTTTTTGCTGACCAGGTGGAGTGGGAGCTGATCTTTATTGGGGTTGGTGGCTGATGCTGTCTTCTGTGTAGCCCTGAGGTCCTGAGCCTGTCAGCATTAATTAGAGTGGTGTTCATAGAAAATATTTAATCACATCTGAAAAACTGGCAGGTGTAATACATGTTATTTGAAGAAAATCCTTTCCGACATGATACATCTCAGCTATTACTTCAAAAAGAAAAAAAAAGCCTAGAAAATGGTTAAAAAAGATTTAAACGGTTAAAGTATACTATTTCTAAGTAGTAGTTTTATGAGAGACTATTTTTAGTTACATTTTCTCTCATTTCCAGAAGAGATAGAACATTCTAATACTTGAAAGCAGATAAGACATTTGTAACCATATATCCACATTTCTCTTAGATCAGAGACTTCTGTTTTCTACAAAGTAGGCAAACTAGCCATACCTAAAATAATTATTTTCTTTTTTTTAAAAAAAAATAATGATTTCTGGCTTGTTCTGCAGATAAAAATTTTGATGAGGAGGATTCTGTGGATGGTAATCGACCTTCCTCTGCCAGTTCAGCTTCATCCAAGGCTCCAGCAAGCTCACGGAGAAATGTTGGAATGGGGACTGCCCGCCGACTGGGATCATCCAGTCTTGGATCCAAGTCTTCTGGTAAGACAAAAGTCTAGTTTCTGGGCTCAGTGATTCCAGTTTTTAAAGTCAGAGGTTCTTGCTGCTTGCCTTCTTGTGTCCTTGAGAAATAAAGTACTTCTGCTTGCAGCGTGTTTCTACTTACTGGTCTTTGAAGTTCATGCAGGAGCTGCTGTATAGGAATGTGAGCTACTGTGCTGCCAGGTGCACATTCTGGAAAGTGGAGCCTGGAGGAGAATGAAGCCAACACAGAGAAAGGCAGCCTGAGAAAGCTCTTGTGATGCTGTTTGATTCTCTGTATCCAGCAGCTACAGAAACTGCTGTGGAACTTTTCAGCCCATTGCTGTTTAGTGAAGATGGAGAATATACTGAAGATAGAATGCAACTTTTTCTTTGAAATATGTTTTGTTGCTTGTGAGGGCAGTATGAATGTTAAGTAAATGGTAGAGGCTTTATATTTGGTAGTAGGATTTTCCCATATATTTGAAAATCAATTGATAAGGATTTTTGTCTATAAATCCCTCAGACCTCTCATTCTCCCAAATCTATGATGTCTCTTGATTCTTTGCCATATACAGCTTTTATATTGCTGTCTCATTTTAAATGTGTTTGCAAATTTCACCTCTGAAATACTGTATGGAATTGCTTAGAACTAGGCTGTTAGCATTGGACCTTTGAGCTTCTGAGGTGAAATAGCCAGTATTACTAGGCTAAGTGAAAACAGGAAGAAAGGATAAATGGTCCCGTTCTCCCTGATAGTCTTTCTTGTTGCAGGGATGAGATGATCTCTCATTGTTGTTTGCATTTTCATCTCTCTTAAAGCTAGGGGGTTTGTACATTTCTTCATGAGTCTGTTTTCTGTGAATGTCCTCCTTGGTGAAGTGTCTGTTCTTGGCTTGTGCCCATTTTATGATTGGGTTGTTCATCTTTTCCTTGTTGAGATAGACGCTGGAGTATTCTATAAATTTTAGATATGCATCCCTTATCATATATGTCATTGCCAAATATTTTTTCGCAGTCCATGGGTTTCTTCTTTTTCCTTTGGGGAAGGTTTTGGATGTGCATAGGGATTGCCCAACCTATCTATAAACCCTCATTTAAAAAAATTACAATTTTTTAAAAAAAGAACTTTAAGAAATTGATGTGGAAATGTAAATATTTTAGAATATGCTTGAATATTTTGTGAATTTATTAACTTAAATTTCTTACAATAATCTAATTTATCAAGTAGAGTGTAATTTTTTTGTTGTATCTATTACTAGGTAATCTTTTAAAAGATTTGTGAATTAATACAGTATGAATCATCTTTATACTCTCAAAAATTTAGATACTCTGCCTGCAGAAAGTAGTCTCTCTGTATGCCTTTAAGCTGATTTACGTAGCATTATAGAATTCCCAATCTTGATGTTAAAAATCTATGTTTGTAAACTCTAGGATGCTCTAAAGTTTTTAACAATCTTTTGAAAAATAGAGGTACATCTTCTAAAATATATTATGAATTGTATGAATTCTGATTTTTTTTTCAGTGTGCTTTTTTTTACATTGTTAAAGAAAAAGTTTTAAAAAATTAAACTTTTTTACAGCTGCAAAAGAAGGAGCAGGTGCTGTTGATGAAGAGGACTTCATTAAAGCATTTGATGATGTTCCTGTAGTACAAGTGAGTGAGCATGTTGAGTTGTTGTTGTTGTGTTATGTGCCATCGAGTCGCTTGCTACTCATAGCGACCCTATGTATAACAGCCCTAAACTCTGCTCTCTCCTGTGACAATCGCATTGTCTCCGACACTCCCATCCCAATTATCCCAGTCCCTAAATCAATCCACCTCATAGAGGGCCTTCCCCTCCTGCGCCGTCCCTCCACCCTCCCAAGCATGATGTCCCTCTCCAAGGACCGGTCTCTCCTCACAACATGTCCAAAGTATGTTAGACGGAGCCTCAGAATCCTTGCCTCCAAAGAACCAACCCGATTAACCCTTTCCAGGACGAATCTGTTTGTTTTCCTAGCAGTCCATGGTATTCTCAATACTCTTCTCCAGCACCACAGCTCAAAGGCATCAATTCTCCTTCTATCCTCATTGGTCATTGTCCAACTCTCTGATGCATAACAAGTGATTGAAAGACCATGGCCTGTATCAAACACACCTTAATCTCCAGAGAGACACCATTGCTCTTCAGTACTTTGGAGAGGTCCCTAACAGCAGACTTTCCCATGGCAATGCGCCTTTTAATTTCCTGGCTACTCTTGCCAAGAGTGTTGATTGCGGAGCCAAGCAAACTAAAGCTGTGTACAATCTCAATCTCTTCACCATCCATCCTGATGTTGCCAATTGGTCCAGTGGTGAGAATCTTTGTCTTCTTGACATTGAGCCTCAATCCATATTGTCAGCTGCAGTCCTTGACCCTCTGGAGCAGGTGCTTCAGGTCCTCTTCAGTTTCAGCAAGCAGGGTTGTGTCATCTGCATAACACAGATTGTTCATAAATCATCCACCAATCTTGACCCCACATTTCTCCTCATAGAGCCCAGCCTCCCGGATAATTTGTTCTGCATATAGGTTGAAAAGGTGTGGAGATAGGATGCATCCCTGGCGTATGCCCTTCCCAGTTTTGAACCATGCAGTGTTCCCTTGCTCTGTCCTGACGACTGCCTCCTGGTCCAAGTATAGGTTTCACATTAGCATGATCAAGTGTTCTGGGATTCCCATTCTTCTCAGAGTCAGCCACAGTTTGTTATGATCCACACAGTCAAATGCCTTAGCATAGTCAATGAAACACAGATAGACATTCCTCTGGTATTCTCTGCTTTCAGCTAAGATCCATCTAACATCAGCTACAATATCCCTAGTACCACGACCCCTTCTAAACCCAGCCTATGAATAAAATTAAAGGTAGACTCATTCTTCAAGTTCTTGCTATTCAGAGTTAAGTCTGTGGGCAGTTAGATAAAGAAAAATGAATATGTTATGGTAGAGAAGTTTAGGAATTTTTCTTTGAAAAATGTCTATATGTGAAGAATTTTTGTGACTGAGAAACTGTGGTTCTTGTTGTTCATTCCCATCTAGTCAGAGCAAGCTCCAAACTAACCCTCCAGGTGCTTGCAGAGTCTGTAAATTGCACGGGAAGCTATTGTGTTTCTTTCTCCCATGGATCAGATGGAGATTAGAACTGTATGCCTTTTAGATTATGTGCAATTCCTTATCTACTAGAGTCAACAAAGCTCCATATAGATAATGTGTTATTAAAGCATGGCTTACAGGACTTTTGATGTTTCACCTAACTACTTATTTGTGAAAGCAAAGATGTTAAAAGTTTGGGTATATCACACTTTCTGTTTCAATTCTTTAGTGATTTAGTACCTTCATTTGCTGGCTCGAATTGTATAGTAATGACTTTTCTTGGCCTAAATATAATGCCCTTCTCTGGTGTCTCTATGACTCTCTTGCCAGTTACTACTGCTTGATTTTCGTTTGTGTAAAAATCAGACAGAAAGCGTCTGAGGCTCAGGCTCATCATTAAGTACTTGACCTTCCCAGCATGCTACATTCTTGATTATTATTCTGCTTATCTCATAAATAAGTTGTGTGTATATGTGAGAAAGTAAGCATTAGGGTTTCAGGGCTCATGCTTTAGTATAAATGATACTAAGAGTAGCAGATAATGCATTATCTATTGCCCTGAAGGCACTATTTTTCTACTGCATGTGATCTTATACCAGGGTTGTGTGTGAACAAAAGTAGAGTTACTCTTATGTGGCCAGCAACTCTAGTTGGTACATATTCACAACAGAAAAGCAGCCATTCCCAGACAAATCTGTCTCTGTGATACTTTTTAAAAAGGAAATAATTTCTATACTTCTTGTCCTTTTGCATTTATGTAATTAAAGCAGAAATCTTTCTTTGTTCTGCAAAGTTTCTGATATTCATTGTAAATTCATTTGTTTACAGATTTATTCCAGCCGAGACCTTGAGGAATCCATTAACAAAATTAGAGAAATATTATCTGATGACAAGCATGATTGGGAGCAAAGAGTAAATGCTGTAAGCCATTGACTTCATGTGATTCTATTTGCCTTCCACAAATTGAAGTAGTCTTAAGTATTTTTTATGAACTTGGTATCAGCTTATGAAATTCTTAAACAGTAGGTATTTTAATTCTAAATTATTATAAACACTATCTTTTAAATAACTCAGACTCAGTTGCCATTAAGTTGGACCAACTCATATCTCACTATTCAGGAGTTTTCTGAAGCTGCAAATCACATGAGAAGAAATCTTTCTCCCAAGAGCTGCCACCTTTGAGTTAGCTGAGGCCTGTGGATTAATTTTTAAATAGTGTTGGGTTTTTGTTTTTTTTTGCCTTTTTAGAACATACCAGTTTATACCTTTGTATATCTATTACTGTAAAAGTTTGTCATTATGAATGTACCATCTGCTGCAAAGCAGAAACAAGGGGCATTCTCCCATCAAGATTCACAGCCTCTGAGGGTCTCTGTGAGTCAGAAACAGCTCCCCAGCAATGAATATCCTTTTAACAGACCTTTGAACAGATTATGGCCCCCTCTACTCTCAACATTAATTCAAAATCAGGTTAGCATTATTAATAATTAAACAGTGAAATGTGATGAAACCTAGTATAAAAATGTTCCCAGCCTACTGCCACATTGGCACTGACTCTTAGTGACCTGGCTTCTGAGGCTATAAATCAAAATGTGAGAAACCTGCTCTTCCTCCTTCACTGATGCAGCTGGTATATGCAAACTGCTGGAAATGTGAAGCCTTTGCGTTAACAATGCAACCTGCTGTAAAGCATGACACCAGAGCTCGCTATAAAAGCACTGGACTTCCTAATTCCATTGATTTGTTAAATAAATGGCAGTTGGAATGGTTGTGTGAAAAGATGAGGTTAGATATTTTTACAAGCCTAAAATGAAGAATTTAATTATTGTCTAAAAAAGTCTGTGAATACACTAACATGTTTGTAATTAAAATAATAGCTACAACTTTTGTATATTTATGATACAGACATATCACAGACAATTCACTTATTTCTCTCGAGTCAAAAGCAACTGATGAACCAAAACCCTGCGAAGGGTTTTCTGAGGTATAAATTGCATGAAAAGAGATTGCTCATCTTTCTCACAAAGCTGCTGGTTATTCACCCTTCCAGAGCGGCACCACATTTGAGTTAGCAGTGCTACTGCCTAGAAACTAGACCAGCAGAGGTCTTACTTTTTTTAATATTTTTTCATGTTTTGTTTAATATCAGTTAGTTGAATTGTTTTCCTAGACTATAGTATTGATCTCTTTTGTGTTGGATGGCTTCTGTCATTCAGTATACCCTCTCATCACATATCAACAAAGCTTCCAACAATCAAGTGAACATTTAATAATGAGGGATGACCATATTAGATCGCAAAATGACTTAAGTACTTATTCCATCATTTACTAACTGCCAGACCGCCATGGCTGAGCCATGTTGACATATAATCCTAACCATGCAGGAAGCATTGCTCTCATTTTGAACCTCAGAGTGATAACTGCCAGGCATACATCATTGTTGTATAAAATTATTGCATTGTATATATTTCACCATTGTTACTAATGCAAAATGTTGAATAGCTAGAGAGTTGATAAGTGAGGAAAAGGCATGTATACTGTGTCTTGAGAATTATTTGTTTATATTGCTTACTTTTCTCTATTCCATTAGCTAAAAAAGATTCGATCTTTACTTTTGGCTGGTGCTGCTGACTATGATAACTTCTTTCAACATTTGCGTCTCTTGGATGGAGCCTTTAAACTCTCTGCTAAGGATCTGCGGTCTCAGGTAGTGCGAGAGGCTTGTATCACGTTGGGGTAAGGACTGCAATGCTCCAGATTCTCCCACATCACAATAGAGCTCCGTCAGGATGCTTCATGCAAGGGTCATGGACTATCAGATGGGTCTCTTTACTATAACTTTGGAACTAATCTAAAGACCCATTTTGTTAGGTTTATGTCAGTATTTTTTTACTAATACCCTACCGAGCAGTACTGATCAGTCCTGAGACTACTATTTTAAAATTTGTATTCCCCTCCCCTTTAAACTTACTGTTGATTTTGCTAGCAGAATATAGCATTTTTGGAGGTTTAACCCCCTGTCCCCCGAAAGTACTCTAGGTATAACATTCAAATAAAGGTATATATATTGCAATAGAGTTTTACTATAGGTAAACAAACTTGTATCTGTGTCTGAAGTAAAAACTCTATACATTAGAAAATTAGCAACAATAAAGCAGCATTGCCTTTTATCAAGTTTTGACTATGGCCAGATATTAAAGTAAGAATATTATATGTTAAAAGAAAAATAGTGAAGGATCTTTCTCAACATTTATGATTTATTTGAGGTTTGATATTTTAAGACTAATTGTTTGGAAATTATTTATTTAAAATAACTGTAAATCCAGTTGGCTTAATGACTTTATTAATGTCTTCTGTGAGCATGCTAGAAGTAGTTTTGTATGTTTTTATTTTACATATTTTAAAGTTGTTTTCATATGGCATGACTCAAAATGAGAGAAACAGCTGTAGTACTGAAGGACTCCATAGACAAATGTTCAATAATGAAGAAAGCAGCAAGGAAAATAGATAGAATATGCAGTATGCAGTCACTAGTGAACCACTTCAAGAAGTATCATGACTAAGCATAATAATGATAGTAATATCGGAAATGGTTCAAGGTGCATCAAAACCATTGGCAAAAATGGATGCCAGGAATCATCAGAGGTCATTCAGGAAACAGATGCAGTCCTGTACATGTTCATTCATCTGAAAGACAACTACCTTCTAAAAGAAATCCATATTTTTGCACCCTTTCTTTTTAAATGTCACCCAATAGATAGTGATAATTATCAAAAAGTATCAGTAATTTCACAGGAAAGTAAATTTCTGCTGAAATGTACAACTGGGCATTGTACTGACAGAAACTCTAGCTAGATTCAGGTGAGGCTTTGAAACAAGGGATATCATTTCTGATGTTAGATGGGTGTTTCAGGAAGCAGAGAATACTTGAAAGATGATTAATTGTGTTTCATTAGCTATGCAGATGCATTTGACTGCATGCATCCTAACACATGGATGGCATTGAGACGAATTGGAATTACAGAACATTTAATTGTGTTCATGCAGAAACTATACATGAACCAAGAAGCAGTTGTCTGAATAGAACAATGAAATACTGCATAGTATAAATCAGAGGAAGTATATATTAAGTATGTATGCTTTCACTATACCTGTTCCATTTTAGTGCTGAACAAATAATCTGAAAAGCAGGATATTTGAAGAAGAATGTAATATTGGGAGAGGAGGCAAACTTAACAAACAACCAGCATTTTGCAGATTATATAGCTTTCCTTCCAGAAGGTAAAGAAGACTTAAAGCACTTACTGAAGAAGAAGATCAAAGATTGTAATGTTTAGTATGAATTCACACTTCAGTATAAAGAAAAATTCTGCCCATTGTGCCAATAGACCAAGTTTGGTAGAGACTGAAGTTGTCAACAATTTCATTTTACTTGGATCTACAACCAATATCAATGGTAGCAGCTTTCAAGAAATCAAAAGATGTATTGAGCAAATCTATGGTCAGGGACTTTTTTTAAAGTACTAAAAAAAAAGCAAAGATATGACTTTAAAGACTAAAGTACGCCTGACCCAAGCAATCTGAAAGTTGGACAAAGTTAAGCAATCCAATCTGAAAGTTGGACAAAGATTAAGGAAGAGCTAATAAAAATTGATGCCTTTGAAGTGTGGTGCAGGCAAAGGGTATTGAATTTGTCAAAGATTGCCAAGTGAACAAATAATTCTGTATGACAGAAGTAAATCAGAATTTTCCTTAGAGGAAAGGATGGTGAGACTTTATCTCACATGTTTTGGGTTTGTTGTCAGGAAGGGCCAGTTACAGGAATAGGACATTGTGCTTAGAAAGGTAGGGGACCAGAAAGAAAAAAGGTCCACAATGAGATGGATTGGCACAGTGACTTTAATAGTAGTCTTGAGGAAAACAGACATGATCATGGTACCGTATTGGGCAAAGTTTAGATCTGTTGTAAATAGGGTTGCTGTGATTGAGAGTGGACTCCGTGGGACAGTAACGAGGATCAAGATCTCCTTATCCTTTACCCTTTAAGTAAAATGTTCTAAGTAGTTAAATTTGTTTACTGCAATCTTCATAAGGATTTAAACTGCAACTCAGTGTTCTTTTTTTTTTAAATTGTAGTCATTTGTCATCAGTCCTGGGGAACAAGTTTGACCATGGAGCTGAAGCCATCATGCCAACTATCTTTAATTTAATTCCAAACAGTGCCAAAATCATGGCCACATCTGGTGTTGTAGCAGTTCGGTTAATCATTCGTGTAAGTACGTTTTACAGTACGTACAAAAAGCAACTGATAAATGGTGGTGACTGAAACATTAAAGATATTTGCCCATTAGCATGATCATCACATTTGGCAGTAATCATATTTACTATGGAAAGTAGTGACAAAGGGTAAAGAAGAAATAAATGATTGCTAACAAGAAGTGAGAAATAATGATTGCCAGTATTTTAGTATTCCAAATATTTTATTTAAAACTGCATTTGGACTCATTCTCTGCATAAAGTGCTGTCTCCCACCCCCCTCACCCCTCCATCATAGTATCATAGTATATGAACATTTTGTCTTTTATAATATGAATTATTGGCATAACACATATTTACTAAAAGATTTGATTCAGAATCAGTTTTTCATATTTAAGCATCTTTATCTACTTCTCAATTTTTTTTTTCGTTTATCTCTTTAGCTAGCACTCTGTTCCTTGCTTCTTAATTTCCATTTCTTCCATTTTATATCTGTGCTTACGTTTTTTTTTTTTTTCATTCATCTGAGTTGTTAATAATGAACTAATTTCACATAAGAACAGAGATAAAATGACCTGGCAGTGGCTTAGTGGTAAGAAATTGTATTGCCAACCCAAATGAATGCACTTGAAATCCACCAGCTGCTCTGTAGGAGGAAGATGGTCAGTTTCCTCCCTTGTGATTTATTGTCCCTGAAAACCGCTGGAGGATGAGCCAAGGGTTCCAGCTTGATGGTACATAACAACCTTCAGTTATATTTTCTACCTAATATAACTTTTCACATTTGTATTTTAAAATGTATACTTAAACCTAGTGATGATCTGTTTGGAGTTGTAAACCTATTTGCATATGATGGTATTGTCTAGTTTGGGCTCTCTAACTTTTATAATCATCTTTCACAGTTTCCAGTGAAATTCTTTCCACTTTCAAAATTTGATGAAATTCTATTTATTCTTCCAAAAGATAGCAGTGAAAGTGCCCCACTTTTTAAATTTGTTATCTTTTAGGTGGTACTTTAGAATTTTCTTTTTTTTTCCTTATTGTGTACCATCGAATCAGATCAGACTGGCACAGGAGGAGATTGATTGCCTGTCCCTCTTCAGTGGAACATCTTGTGGATTTGAACCACTTGCCTTCAGGATTGCAGCACAGCTTCTTGCGACTAAGCCACCAGAGCTCCCTAAAACGCAATGAAATTCTAACCTTAATATATTATGTATCCTTTAATCAGATTGTTCAAGAAAATATTTCTCCTAGTAGTTTTTTGATTGTTTTATGTGGCATTTTCCAGTGTTTACTACTGATTTTTGTTCTCCTCCACAGCATACACATATTCCTAGGCTTATACCTGTCATAACAAGCAACTGCACCTCTAAGTCTGTTGCAGTTAGAAGGTGAGTTTTTAAAGAATTAACTGTTTCGGACTTTTTGAGAAGTCAGAACAAACTATAGCTCTCTCACCATGGGGAAAAATAGTTAATATTTGTGGGTGTTTTTTTTTAAATTTTTTATTATTATTAAATTTTATTAGTTTCAATGAACATTCACAGGAATTCTGGGCTTTCACTCCTTCATCGCTGCACCATTCTCTCCACCCTCCTCCCCAGTTTGTTCTTCTTCCCCGCCATCCAAATGTCTGTTTTAATTGTCCAATTGCCACAGTGCTTGTCAAAGTCAGTTC
>NW_006399910.1:413108-438112 GCF_000299155.1 Elephantulus edwardii
AGGTGGCTGGCTGTTGTTCTTCCCGGGTCTCTTCCGGGTCCCTCTTGCGGCGTTCCCTTGTCTGGCGGCGTGCGTTCCCCCGGTCTGGCGGGCGGCGGCGTGCGTTCCCCTGGTCTGGTGGGCGGCTGCGAGAGTTCCCCTGGCTGGCGGCCTCGCCCTCGCGCTGCGTCGCCCTCGCGCTGCGTCGCCCTCGCGCTCAAATAGTTAATATTTGTAATTTTTAGTCATACTTAACATCCTTGCAGTATATTGTCTTTCAGTTGAAAACACTTCTGGAAAGTGAATTTGGACAGAATGTGCTATGTATTTATACTCATATATTTGAGAAGGAGAGATCGAAGAAGACCTCTTTACAATTGTTTTTCACTGTTTGAATTGAAGTAACTACATGCAAAAATTAAAGTATCATACATATCAATGGAATTTCTGTAAAATTCAGATTCCTAGGTATTGCAAATGGCTTCTTCGTTATTTTTTACTTTAAAGGTTAACAGTTGAGTCCATAGCAGGAAAGGACCTGGTGATCTAGTTCCATTAATTTTAAAGCCAAGAAAACCCTTAGGAGTAGCTCTGCTTTGTAGCAAATGGCAGTGCTATGACTTGGATTCTGTTTGGCAACTTAGAACATCACAGAACAATTTAGTGTTACCTAGGGTGCAAAAAGTATGTTACTTGTATATTTTGATAGTAATATTTGGCATTCTCAGTCACTTTGCTCCCAAATGCCCTGTCATGTCTTGTGTTCTGATGAGCTAGTCTAGGTCATGTGTAAGGAATTAAAGTTTTTCTTCTAGTTCAAATAAGTGATTTAATATCTCTTGTGGAGTCTAGAGCCTTTTCACCATCAAAATTAAAATCACACAATGACCTTGTTTAATTCTCTTAGGAATTCATGCACTTCCACTATTGCCTTTCAGTATACAATATTGGGAACCTTGTAGACGAAATTAACTGCAGACATGGGCATTTACTTTTTGACCTTATTTCTGGAATCTTCTATTTGCTCTTAGCCCAGAATAGTTCTCATTAAGGGCCAAGTTTACTGTGGCTACTTGTTCCTTCTTTCATGGGGTTCTACTTCTGTCTTGCTGTGCTTCCACAGGTGAGGATTCTCATAGGCATGAAGTGACAAGATCCATCTTACTGACAGTTACTCAGAAGAGAGGCAAAGAATCCAATTTTCTGAAACCAAGAGGAAAGAAATGTGGTCTTTTCACTAAAAGAGTTTAATTTCTAAATGCATGACTCTATTGTTTATCTTTGAAGGATGCTATTTACCCTTAAAGTATAATTCACTTTCTCCCTGGGAATAGAATGCTCAGCTTCTGCTCACCTAGATATGAGAGTATGAACTCAGCAAGTTTTGAACTTCTGAACCTGATTTGCTTCAGTTAAAGCATTAGTCCTTTGACTTATTATTATGTGACCCATTAAAAATGAGTCACCTCTCTGCAGATTCATAGGTGAAAGGAATCTGGCACTTAAAGTTAAATAAATAGTAGTCATTACTAGAATTTGTTGCTGCTGTTGTTACTGTCTTTGTCATCTGGTATTTTAGGTTTCTAGGAGATATTTAGGCTTTTTTCCTACTTTATGAATTTCTTCATGAACATGAAGTTGAAGTGACAGTTGTTTGTTGTGGAGCATTGCAGGATGCTTAGCACTTATAACCTCTGATGATAGAAATGTCACCCACCTGTCACATCAAAATTACTGGTGCAGAACCTTGTGTCTTCATGCAAATTACGCGGTTAGGCATATTTAACCTAGTGGCTTCATACAGGCAAGCAGGTCTCACTTCCTGAGAGCAGAGAGAATAATGTAAACAAGAACGTCCAACCTTTATATAACTCTGCATTGTAGACTTTTTGAAAAATGGACTGTATAATTTTCTTGCCTTTAATATGCTCTATAAATTAGTTAGAGATTATTTAAAGATGAAACAAGCATAGTACAAGGTGGTATATGAAACAGGGAGTGATAACTTTGGCCTTAGCAAGTTCAGAGAAGGCAGTGATTAAAACCAGCTTATTATGTTGTCCCATGAAGCATTCTAGATGAGATGAAAATGGAATCGTATTTTGAGATGAGTTTTGGATAAATGGAGAAAAAATACAATGAAGAAAAATCTGCACTGGGCAAGTGGTATGGCATGAGGATAAAAGCTGAATGAACATCATGTAGACTGGGGTTGGAGCTAAGGGAAGTGGCAGGAATCAAGGGGGATTGATGTGCTTCTGTGTCTTTTCTTTTGAGAAAACTGCTTTATGAACCTCTTGCTATGCTGTTTCCAGCCCTAAAATTGACACAGATCATTTTCCTGTGTACTCCCAGACGTTAGCATCTAGCACAAGGTAAAAAATTAATAAAGCTATAATGAGCTAGTAATTTTATGGGTTATATGGTTTTAAACTGAAAAAGATTATGAGAAAATCTGGCCATTTAATTAGGAAAGATTACCTTCTGAATTGTGTTTGTTCACCTGAGTACTTGGGAATATTCGGATTTACTCCTATAAAGATAAAAATCCTGGACACTCAAGGGTTCTAAGAATACAGAAGTTAGATCACCAAATATCACAGAAATGAGAAGACTTGAAAAGGAATCATACTTAAAGAGTAAGGAGAATAAAGGAGCAGAATTGCTGAAGTTCTCAGTCATTACCTCTGACAGTGTTGTAGAGAAATGTGGGGATCTCTTTATTTTTTACAGTATTTTATGTTTTTGTCAAAGCATTCTGTGAAGTTAATGCAAATACTGATTTTCTGATTCAGTTAGTGTGTAGTTGTGTTTTGTTCATGCATACTGTGTGCATTAAGATATATGTAAGAGAAGTGACAGTGATAAACTCTTTAAGCTATGCAGCCATGGCATTTAGCTTCTGATTTGATGGAATCCTTACACACTATCCCTGTGACTCTGTCCTTTGTCTCTCCAACCACCATATATGGCTTAATTACTTTCATTTATAATTCTGATTCCGTCTATAGAACCCATTTTTTCTACTAATAAAAATATTAGAAAAGTCATCAATTATAAGAAGTAACATTTTGGTTATTTAAAAAATAGTGGAAAAATATGAAGCTTGATAACAGTCATGTTTGAAATGGCAGATGTTTGTTATGTATGTATTTACCACAGTAAAAGTAAAATTGAATAAAGACAAAAGGAATAAGCTGATTTCTTTCCATTACCATACAAATTTCAAGTTATATTTTTCCCTCCCTCAACATTTTTCAGACGCTGCTTTGAATTTTTAGATTTACTTTTACAAGAATGGCAGACACATTCTTTGGAACGGTGAGCATTGCTTTGAAACATTTTTCTTCCAAATTATATCATGACAATTAATACTTTACTGACCCAACCTACTCTGCAGAAGAAGTTAAGAAATTTATTTGTTATACTGTATTTCACTTATTAAGGTAGCAGCATGCTACAAAATGTTTCAGATGTGTAACCACGAAGCCAAGAAGCTCATGTCCTGGTGGGTAACAGTCCTACCAGTTCCTAAGAGCTGGTTACAATCTCTTGGGTCAAAAGGAATTTCACACATTAGAGAATTTTCATTTTTACTCATGGGTAGTTAGTTCTCTCCTTAATGAATGGGAGAGGGCAACATTCAAATCATTATTATAAGAAGTAGGATTAGGGTAGACCTCTTGAAGTGTGTCTCTATTTGTTTTGTATCTCCACCGTTTACCTTCTTGTAGTCCCTAGGTAGTTGTTTGCCGTGGAGTACAGGTATCTGGCCTTGTCTGTAGGGAGGTGCTCAGCTAACCCACAGGCTGTACCTTTCTAGCACTTTGAATCCACCAGCAGTTCCAGAGGAGAAGGCTAGGGAAATCTCTTCCCATGGGATTCAGAGCCTCCTGAAAAACCTGCTTGGAGGAGCAGCCATGACTGTTCATGGTGGCAATTAGTTTGAGTTTTGTATGTACTTTCAGAGTTAAAAGAAACATGGAAGGTGTTTTGTGTCAGTATCAGTGCAGTTGAGTTGATTCCCACTTGTGACGTCCTTCTCTCAAATTTCTGGGGGTGCAGATCTTTTTTCCCCCTCCTCCTGAGGGTAGATTGGAGGGAAGGTCTGGCTGTAGGTCTTTTTGGAAAGAAATTGCCTCATCTTTCTCCCTACGAGTGCCTGGTAGGTTCAAACCACCAACCTTTTGATTAGTGGCCCGGCACGGCTCTGTAGGACTTTTGTGCTAACCATTTATAGATAGTATATTGTATAGTGTAGGGGGCTTTGGTGGCCTAGTGGTAAGAAGCTGTGGTGCCATCCTGGAAGCACAAGGTTTGAATCTTCCAGCTCCTCCATAGAGAATGATGGACATTTTCCTCTCGTGCTATTAAACTGCCACTGAATACCCGCTGAAAGGTCAGTTATGGATCAGTTCTGACTCAACAACACACACCAACAACATACCGTATAGTTTATAAAGAATGTCAAAGCAATTTAGATATTTTATTTATCTTCATATTAATAGAAGTTTAATAAATTCAGTAAGTCTGTAAGTCTCATTCTGTGTGTCATTGGTCAAGTAGAAAGCTTAGTCTCTACAAGGGAAAATATTAGCTGTAATCAGTTACTGGAAAGCAGTACCAACGGGTTTTTTAACAGATCTGTGTTTTCCACTTGTAGTTAGTATTTAGTTGTAGTTAGTATTTGGTAATAGTTTTGGAATGTGGACTTTAGGGGACTTAACGTGGGGCTAGGTAAGCTGAGAAAAAAGCCCTCCAAAAATATCCTCCTCTGGTATTCATCCATCTTCCAGCCAGTATGTTGTCTGCCACTTAGCTGGTGATCACTCTTTGTTTATTGAGTGAATAAAGGTATGAGGCACGCAGAGACTGTTAGTGGGTTAATAAAAGTGATCATTTGTCTTTGTTCTGTGAGATCACGGAAACTATTCATTTCAGTTATTTATTTTTCCTCCCTAATCTCTATTAATCTTCCATAAGACATTTATTATTTCTGCTTAGCTAGGATAATAAGAAACCATTGAGAATACATATTTATAAATACATATGGTTAAGATTTTATAAGATTGTTCATGCTAATAGTAGTAGAACTATGGAAGTTGTTCTTTTGTGCCATTCAGTTAGAACTGACTTATAGCCAACCCTCCAGAGGGTTTTCAGAAGCACAAGAGGTAATAGACCATCTTTATTCCATGGAGCAGCTGGTGGATTTGAACTATGTCCTTTTGAGTTGGTAGTTTAGCTCCTTACCACTAGGCTACCAGAGCTTCCCTTGTCTTAGTATGAAAATGTGATATAACCTACCTCTTTAAGGTTGTTATTATCTCATTATTTTCTATTTCTACACAGATTAATTCTGATTATGGAAAATTAGAGCTTTGATTTTTGAGGTCATGACAGCTAAAAAGAGCTCAAGAAGTGTGACAAGGTGGGGGGATGGTGTGGAGAATCAGCTGTTAAAAATTAGTTTACCTATGAAAATAGTTATTAGAATAGGAGTGAAAGATGAGGATTAGACCTGAAGCAAAAGTGTAATTTTATAAGTTCTGTAAAACTGTTTTGATTTTGAAAGTTGCATTTTAGTTGACTAACTTCGTTTCACATTGTCATTTTGAGCTCTTCCTCAACTTTTTCATCCACATTAATCCATATATTTGTGATTGTTACTGGTTCTTTCCCCCCCAAAATATCTAGACACATATCAGTATTAGCTGAAACAATAAAGAAAGGAATTCACGATGCTGATTCTGAAGCAAGAATAGAAGCCAGAAAGTAAGTCCTTGTAATATATCTCTTCTTTTATTAACTGCTTTTATATTTAGACTTATTCTCTTGATTACCTCATTAAAACTAATTAACTGGAACATGTTTTATTATTAATAATTTTCATATGACCCAGAAAGGCCATTTCAGAATATTTTTCTTTAGAAAGTAGTTTTGTGCCTAGAATTGATGTTATTTTAATATAAACAGTCCTGAGATAGACAGCATCCTATGTGTTTTCTTTATTGATCTCCCATGGGGTGTTGTTGTCACAGAGGATTGTACTCGGATCTTCGTAAGCGCAGTACTGTTAGCAGTACTCGGATCTTCGTAAGCGCAGTACTGTTAGCAGTGAGTATGAGCCCCAGGAAGGGGCACTGGATTAACCTGATACATGGGGTCCCATCCCAGTGGTCACTCATTTGTCCCATTTCTCTGTTAAGCACTCTCGCTGTAAGACTGACTATGCTCCCACCATACAACCACGATGACCCTATTTAGCTTCTGTCTGGGAATAATTTTGCCCTGTGTCTATGGATACTAGATGTTGTATCCTAAGTCTTAGTCAGTTTTGTACCTACTCCTGATTTTTCTATGCTTTAATAGTTGACTGCATCTTCTAGTTGACACAGGCTAAACTCTAGCCTTGAACATTTTAAGTTTTTGTTGACTCTTAACTGTGATTATAGTATTTCTGGTTTCACTTGTGGATCTCAAACTCCAAGGTGCCTACCACAACTTTATCTTAAGGATTCCTGTTTTGTTTTGGGGTTTTTTTTAAAAAAACAACAACTTAATAAACAGTTGATAGAAAGGTTAGAAATGGATTTGTTTATTTTATTCCTTGACTTGTATTTCCCCTTCATGCAATTTGCAGTTGTACTATATAGTTCAGATAGTTAAGAAAATTTATTAACTTCATTGCTCATTGCTGCTATCGAGCTTGAACTGACTCAGAGCTGATTCCTGCTTGAGTTTCTGGAGGCTTTAAATTATTCAGGAGGGATTCCTCATCTTCCACACTCAGAACCACCAGAGAAGTTCCACCTTGGGCTTGGCAGCACACTTCCTATTAAATAGGCCCAGGAGAGCTCCTCTGCATTTATAAAAGCTGGAGCAGCCTGGTTCTACAGGGTTTTGATCTTGTTTTCAGGGAGACATAATGGGCAATATTTATTAGCCACTGGGAGTGAATTGATTGTATACCACCTCCTATTTAAAAGGGTATTTGCATTTAACAACAATAATACCAACCTAGAGAGAGCTGTGTGGGCATGGCGGATAGAAAGTTATGCTACCCAGTCAAAGTTGGGTGATTTTAATCTGCAGCCCTCATCCCTGGTTTTAATTGATTTTGGTCACACATTCTTCTAAGTGGTATAGCACTGGTCTGTCCATTTGCTGTACAGAAGTAACGTGTGGTTGCTGTGATGCTAAACACTGTGACACTGATGTGTCAAATGCAATAATGGTTACCCATGGTGGATAGTGTTTGGTGGAGCTTCCTGATTAAAACAAGCTTGGAAGCAGGAACAGCATCCACTTCCAAAATAGCTTGCTTCCAGAAACTCTATGAACTTGGAGAAATGATAAAAGTTAACAGGTGTTCTGGTATTTCGTGCATAGGGTTGCTATGAGTTGTCTAGGACTCAGTGGCACTTAAAGTAACAACAACCTGTTATTTTACTGTGCTACAGTCACTTGCTTCTCAGCCTTGTAAGCTAGGCCCTTTGATTCCTGGTTTGTAAATAAGAGTGACTATCAGAGAAATTTAGTAACTTGTCCAGTGTCAAAAAAAAACCAGTCAATCATGCATCCAGGTTTCATACCAGGTCGGTTTTGTTCATTTTCTGTCTTCATTATATCATGCTGCTGCTATTTCCAATTTGATAAAAAGCTACACTGCAGTTCCAAAGGCATGTGACGTGGTTCAAATCCACAAAGGTGCTCTGCGGGAGAAGGATGGGCAGTCTCCTCCTATGCAGTTAACTGCCTCTGAAAACCCACTAGAGGGTCAGTTCCAACTTGATGGCGCACAACAGCAAAAACAATGTTAACAAATAAATGACATTATTTTTCTAGAAAATACGTATTGTACTCCATAAATCAGTGACTGCCTGTTATGATCCATTGACTATAACAAGTTGTATTGTTTTCTAGATGTTACTGGGGTTTCCACAGTCACTTCAGCAGAGAAGCAGAACACTTATACCATACCTTGGAGTCCTCCTACCAGAAAGCTTTGCAGTCCCATCTGAAGAACTCCGACAGCATAGTGTCTTTGCCTCAATCAGATCGATCATCTTCTAGCTCTCAAGAAAGCCTGAAGTAAGGAATCCAGCTTTGATTTTTTTTTGTAAGATATTTTCTCTTTAAGAATTTACTGTTTTAAAACATAAAGTCTACCTGTGTTTTTAAAATATATTCACCTGTCTATTATTAAGACCCTGAAACCTTTACATCAGGTAGAGTCTGATACTAGGTAAAGTTGCTGTAATGAATGGTAAGCTAGGCAACTTTGCTCTCTGCCATAGGTAGTTTCCTGTGGAATTCACAAGGCAGGTTTTAACATAGATATATAGTAACATGAGTGAATTAATTGAGCTTTCTATTAAACTTTATACACACATAAATGCTTCAGTTTTGTAAAGGTGATAAGAATTAACCTGGAGATAAGCTTGGAAGAGCGTTGAAAACCTGAGACTTCATCTATAGTTGGAGTCCCTGGTGGTTAGAAATGGTTAATTTGGGCTGCTATTCACCAAGTTGGTGGTTTTAGCCCACCCAGGGACACCTTGGAATGACCACTTGGCAAGCAGTTTACCACCACTGCCCCACCCGGTGAAAAAAGAAAAACTAGCAAACCATTGAAAACTCAGAGGAGCCCGATTTCCCTCCGATATGCAGGAGCTGCCATGAGTCAGGTTAACTTCATGGAAATGGACTTAGATTTTTTTTCTTTTTTGCTCAGTGCATTATCATTGTCTCTGTGTATTTCTACCCATTCTCCCTGTGGGAGCACCCCAAAATATTACACTAAAGCTTTGCCTAATTGGGATTTTGTAAGATTTTGGTCCTCTAAAAGGCTAATTATCCTCATTTCCTTTAGTAAGTTGTAGTTGCCTTAAAGGAGAAAAATTGCGTAGTTGATAATAAATGATGTACACCTTTGTTTCTAGCCGGCCGCTCACTGCAAAAAGAAGTCCTACTGGAAGTACCACATCCAGAGGTGAGATGAACAGAGCAGAGGCAGCTGCGTGCATTCATTGCAGGAAGCCTGCCCTCGCGTTCTTAGTTTTGGAAAGGATCCAGCTCAGTTTTGTTCTTGATTATCCTTAGCAGAGCTCCGCATGTCCAGAGGCCATTTGCTAGTGAGGAACAACACGTTTCAGACCTGAGTTTGTAGGCAGAAGATAAGCACTATGACATCTTCTTTCCCAGTATTCTCCACCAAATTGTTACAGCGTCAAATAGTGGTGTTGTATTGCTCTGATCACTTGAAAAGTGAAGGCAGACTATAAGGTTTTAAATAGCAGCATCCTATAGTGGCTGTTAGAAATGGGAAGTGATATATTGCCCTGGAAAAGACAGGAAGCCTTCCTTCTAAATAGGTGTATGCTTGACGTTTATGCCTTTTCCTAAGGAAAGTGGCTATCAGTGAGTTTTTGTATTATTTTACTTTTCATGTTAACCAGAAATATGACCCATTTGTGGGTGAGTGACTTAATAGTGTTTAATTATAACAAAACAAACGCTGTACATGTATAGTTGTAATGTCCTTCAATTAAACTCAACTTCTTTTGCTATGTTATGCCTTTAGTGCTTAGATATTTGTTAAGACTGGTTATTTCCTTTCAAGAAAGTGTAACAACACTAACTGTTTAATGATACATATTTTTAATTCTTTCTAGACCTTACTAACACTATATCCTTTATTCCTGAAGCATGTACAGTTAGTACCAAATCTGTGTCAACAACTGGGTCTCTTCAGAGGTCTCGAAGTGATATTGATGTGAATGCAGCAGCCAGTGCCAAATCCAAAGTCTCTGCGACTTCAGGCACTACGCCTTTCAGCTCTGCCGCGGCTTTACCTCCAGGATCTTATGCATCTTTAGGTAATGACACTATGCACACCTCCATCTCCACACCAAGTCCCTCCTGTCCAGTTTTTCTGTTGCTGCTGTTGTTGAAAGACATCATCTCCTTGACTGTCGCTGTAGTTCTCCTTAAATTGGGTTGCTTATTGAACACATGACAAAAACCCCAGTTAAGAACAATTTTACTATTATGAGACTGGATATTTAAGTACTTGTTTCTGGTTAGCAGCGCATTTTTGTGGGTATCTCCATTCGGTGGCCCTTGGATATTGGCTTCTTGACATGAAAGTACACTCAGGCTTGTACATGTGTACTGGGTACTCCCTCCACTCCATTTCACTTACTAAGTTGTGGCATGGTCCCTCTTTGTAAGGCTGAAGCTGGATTTTCCCATCGTCCTGGCATTAGTGTGAGGGAACAAGCCAAAGAATATAAGGAAGAAAGCCAAAGTGAGTCCTTGTAGCAATCTCTCAACTTAAAAATATACTGGTGGGAGTCAGGTGGGGATCCAAAGGAAAAAGGTGGAGAGAATGCTGTCCTCTCATAGATTGCCATGATAATGTTGCACCCTTACTCAAATTATTGACCACATGATTTGTTTTGCTTTTGTTTTATTACTTTTAGATTCTCTTCCAAAAGAATATAGGACACAGTAAAAGGCCAGTTTACTCATTTTCCCAGTAGACATTTAACACTGATGGTAATGAGGCTGATTTGAGTTTATCTTTTTAAAAAGCCATATTAAAAATTAAACTGTGGGTTTAACTAAAGCTAGACAGTTTTATTGCAGATAATAAGGAAATGAATAAAATTTAAGTTTTTTTGAGACTCAATTATATAAGTGGCTTAAAACTAATTTAATTCCAAAGTAAATTAAAAAATTCTGAAAATGTTTTCAACCTGGGAAGCACTGCAGCATCACGCTGAGAGAAACTCTTGGGTCTGCCGTTGATTTGTTTTGTGGCCTGGACCTACCCGTGGGATCTTTAAATCTGTTTATCCTACCTCCCAATTATTGGCAGTAGACACCTAACACAGATTTGAGATATTAATTGATGAAATGATCTAAAGGCCCATGGTAAATTATCTTCTAAGATAGGCTTAGTACGGGAACTTTGTGAATTTCAATGTATGATGTTTATCAGAACAAATACTTCAATCTCAAACATTTCAATTTGGAAGAAACTTGGTAAGAACGCTTCTTTTCTGCTAGTTAACTATTGCAGTGCTGTGTCCATGTATTTATGTTATTTAGACATGTAGTCGTTAAACTAGAAGTAATGACTCTGCGTGTATATAATGAATAACAAAACTTATTAATTGTAGTTCAGTTTTTATTAAGTACTTAACCACCCTCCCATGTGTAAGTACAAGTATAATTTGGAGAGAGTGTGGATTTGGTTCCATGTCACTGCAACAAAATGATTCACTTGAAATTTTGGTCCCCAGTGCATGTAAAAGTATGGTACACTTTTATGTGTTCACTAGCATGTAAAAAAGTTTGAAATATTGCAAGAATTACCAAAATGTGAGACATTGACCTCCAGTGAGCACACGCCATTGGTGAAATGGTGCCAGTGGACTTATTCAATACAGGGTGGCTGCCAGCCCTCCAACTGTTAAAAGCACTGTGCCACTGAGACACAGGAAAGCAGAGAGCTGTAATGAGTTTCACCTGCACGTTTGATCCACCTTTAATATTTATAATTGCTTTAGGCTCATTACTTGAAAAGTTGAGTAAAAATGACCTTTTGAGACTAGCTAACTGGTTTTTCCTTTGAGTATTGGAATGTTGTAGTTTGAGAGTGTGGCCTCCTCGGGCTGCAGAAGTGCTGGGGCCTTCTGATCTCATGATGTGGAAGTGGTCTCTTTAGAGGCATTGGTGATCATTTCAGCCAGGTGGTACCTTTCTAACAAGAAGACCAGAATAATATGATTCTCTTACCTTTTCCAGAGAATTATACATTTATTTTCTTAGTAGGAACACTGGTGGTTTAGTGATTAAGGGGTCAGCTACTAATGGAAAGGGCAGCAGTTTGAACCCACCAAGCTGCATCACAGTAGAGTGACATGGAAGTCTACTCACACATCACAAAATAAAAATTACCACCTTGGAAGCCCTCTGAAACCGTTCTGCTGTCCTACAGGGTTCCTGTGAGTTTGGGTCATCTTGATGGCCATGAGCGGGGGATTTTTATTTAAAAAACCAATAAAAAAGCACACCACCACATAAAATCTGAAGCAGAACATAGCCCTACTGAACATTTGTTATTGTTACTACTCAGTTTGCCTCATTGTATAATAATCGTCTTACATTTGTACAAAAGCATGGCATTAAAGCTGATGATCATTTTCCAAACTTCTAGAGTCCAGACACGTGAGGGAAGACATGGACCCAGGTACTGTGCTGGCCTGTTGTGTTTGCTGCGGGACCTGTAGTGGGTTAGGCATTGCTGGAGCTAGCTTCCCTCAGCTGCTTTCTTGCCTCTGCCCTGTGAAAGGACTGTTGAGTGGCTTAGGTTTCCCTTTTTTCTACCTCTGTTCTGCTTAATTCCATGGAGAAGGAACTCTAAAGAGGATGAGTATCGCCCGAAACAAAAACAATCCCATTTTCATCTATGACATTATTATGGATTGCTCTTTTAAAAATTTGTTCTCAAAGATCAAATTACATTCTCCTGAGCGAACTTCATTAGAAGGCTTACTTCAGATTGCTTTTTCCTTTTAATTTTGTTTTAAATTGTATTTTTGCTTTCTCAGTAGCTAATAACATTCTACTTTTTTATTTCGTGATGTTACTAATTGTTCCCTGTTATCCCTTCCCTTGTGTTTTAATTTGCTTAAAGATGGTACTGCCACTAAAGCAGAGGGTAAGCGCTTGGTTCCTATGACTGACCTGTCACCACCCCGTGTTGCCTGGTGCCCATTGTCTTCCTGACATGCCTGCATGAAGTGTTGCATGTGTTCCTTCATCGCTCCATTCCACATCCACTCAGTTTTTACCCCCTTCTACCTGAATTCTCTTCTTTGTTGTTCACTCGTGTTCTTGTGAATCTTGGCACTTAAGTATGCTGAGGCCTCTGTTTTGAGGCTGAATCACCATGGAAAGCACATGGACTGGACCCTCTAAGCATCTGTCCACAAGGACTGCTTGTCGTGGCCTTTGTGATACTTCAAGTGCCATCTTGGCTTTTTCTTTTTTTTTATTCCTTCTCGCTTTTATAATTTTGTTGCCCTGTGGAACTTAGTTGTCCCTTCTTCAAAACAAATTTCAATGTCAATAATTCAGGTAAATGCTGATAAAGTTCGTGGTATTTACCTGATAATTTAAATAATTATTTAAAATGTTTTTTTTCCTCTTCCCTACAGATGATACTAAGCTCTAGAATGCCGTCTTCCTCCATTTCACTGGCTCATGCTCCATTTCTTTCCTCCTCACTGCATATTCATTCTTCTTTGTGCTGTGTTCTGTACTAGTCATCACATAGTGAGATAAACAGATATAACCAAATACATTTTGTTTTATTACATTTTTTATAAGCTTTTCCTGAGTGTGCATTGCCTTTTGAATTTTAGATAGAGCTATTTCAGTCTCTGCAAGTTTTCATTAGTATCAGATGAGACAAAATTATTTTTAAAAATATTGATAAAAAAGAACGCTATTTAATAAAGTCTCAAATAATTGAAGTTTTAAACAATTTACTTGTCTACCTAAGACAGTAGTTAAGGACTATAAGTCCCTCAGAATAATGATTTAATAATTAGAATATTTGTTGTTTTCATACATCTTTTGGCCATACTAACCTTAAAGTGGACTAGGCTGTATCTTGGTGTGTAGGTTACTTAAGATAGTAAAAAAAAAAATTAGTTAAGGAATATTTTCTAAATAAACACAATTTTGAGAACATTGTTTCTCAAACTTGACCCATAGTAAGACAATGGTTCCTAATTAAATATGTATGTAGGAAGGAGTTTGGGAATTTGGATTTACAACTAGGCCTGTTGATGATTCTTATAGTTGGGCAAATTTGTGGAACACATTCCAAAATGAACAGATAGATAAAAATCCATGATGAAGGACAAGATCCTTATTTATGAAAGCAGAAACGTTAAGTTACATGTAATTGTGGAGCTGATTGCTAATTTTCTTCATTTGCTTCATATGAATAGTTATATATTGCTTCTTCTCTCAAATTATCTTATTTCCTTAGGCTATGTGGAAGGATGAAATGTAAATAGGATTGAAGGTGAAGGCATTTTGTATAAATTATTGCTTTCTAGAATGCCCTTAGGGGAGCTGTGGTAGCCTAGTGGCAAGGAACTGCAACTGCAATCCCAGAGGCGCATGGTTCGAATCCACCAGATACTCTGCCGGGGAAGGAGGAACGATCTCCTCCTGTACCACTCAGATCTGATTTGACGGTACACTCACACAAAAATAATAGAATGCCCTGATTCCAAATGTCTGTGGCACAGAATTGAATTTGACAGTGATTCGACTCAGTACTGGAAATTTGCTAACTATTTGTTTAAAATCATTTGCACAGACTGGAAAAAGGTCAGAAGATTTTCTATTTTGGGGCAAGAAATAAGAAAAGACAAGGAAACGTTTTACAAGTTGCTCTTCTCATAGAAGACATGAAGGAATGCTTTTTGAGCCCTTAATTAAGTCAGTGACCTCTCCAAAGTGCTTAAAAAGCAACATGGTCAGTTTAAAAACTAAAGTGCATCTGATTTAAGTTGTGGTATTTTCAGTTGTTTCCTTTGTGTTGAAAGTTAGTAGCAAATCAAGAGGATCAAAGAAGATTGCATGCCTTTAATTGTGTTATCCAAGAATACTGAATATCCTATGGACCATAAAAGAACAAGTGAGTGTGTCTTTAAGGAAGTGCAGCCACATACTTGTTAGAACCAGTCCTTGGAAAAAGACATGCTGGGAAAAATGGAGAGAGTGCAAAAGAGAGACTGAACAAAATGAGTCACTGCAATAACCCAGGATGGAACAGGTGGGAGATTGTAAAACTGGTGCAGGAAAGAGCAATGCTAAGATCTGTTAATAGGATCACTGTGCGTTGTAATTGATTTGACAGCACTTAACCATAGCTTTATAATAATTTCAAAATCGTGCAAAAGAAAACCTTATTATAGGTAACTAAGTGAGTGTCTGTTTAAGGTATAACGTCCATCTACATGCTCTTTCTAAACTGACCTGTCACAGCCTCTTGTCATTATGGAAAAGAAGAGGCGTCTTTGTTGACTTTTCCACTCTAACACTTCTAAACTGTTACATTTATGCTTGTTTTTCGCAGGAAACCAGAGTAATGGTGCTTCCAAAAGCCACAAGGAGTAATAGAAAAAGGCATCCATAAACGTAGTGCCTGGTCAGAATTCATTTCTGAAATCATTATGGGAGTTTTAAAAATTACATTAGTAAGTCTTTGCTAAATATTTAACTATCTAGCTGCTTAGGCCATCACATCAAGGGCTGGTCAAGGGGAGAGGGGTGTTGAATGGTGTATAGGCAAAAGTGAGAAGGGATGGTGGTGGTGTAGGGAAAGGGTGGATTAAAAAAAAAACCCCACCCAAAAAACAACATGTAGCAAGGTTGCAACATTGAATCTGTTGGTCATTTTTCTAATTGGGTTAATGTCTTTCATCTGTTCTTTTCTCTAAACTACGTGTCAGATACTATTATATAAACACACGCATGCGCGCAAAAAGCAAATGCACAAATTGAGACAGACTAGGAAGAAGGATTGGCCATCCACTTCCGAAATGACAGACCTTCGAAAACCCTATGTAAAATAGAGCACACTTAGACAGACACTTTGACTAGCAGACATGGCAGTTGAGACTGAGATCTTAGAAATGGAAACACAAAGAATGAGGAACAGCTGTAAGCAGGCACTAGTGATTGGAACTTGAAATGTGAGAAGCATGAATGTAGGAAAATTGGACATTAAGAAATAGAATGCATAAAAACTGACATACCAGGTATTGGTGAAATGAGATGGCTTGGCATGGAACATTTTGAATCAGATGATCATATAATCTACTATGCTGGGGATGAAAAGGTGAGAAAAAATGGGGTTGGTTTCATAATTTAAAAAGTCATTTCTAGATCCATCCTGAAGCACAGTGTGGTGAGCAACAGGATAATATCCATACGCATACAAGGAAGTCCAGTGAATACCACTATCATTCAAATATATGCACCAACAACTAGAGCCAAAGAAGAGGAAACAGAAGATTTCTTCCAACTTTTGCAGTCAGAAATTGATCAAATATGCAATCAAGATGCATTGATACTAATGGGCGACTGGAACACAGAAGTTGGGAACAGGGAAGAAGGATCAGTAAGTAGAAACCATGGACTCAGTGAGAGAAATGAAGCTGGAGATGGAATGATAGAATTCTGCACATTCAATGATTTATTTATTGCAGATAACTTTTATAAGATACATAAGCGCAGGCTATACACGTGGATTTTACTTGATGGTATGCATAGGAATCAAATTGACTACTTTTGTGGAAAGACTTGCTGGAGAAGCTCAATATCAGCAGTGATAACCAGGCCAGGTGCTGATTGGGGACAGACCACCAACTACTCATATACAAGTTCAAGCTGAAGCTGAAGAAAATGAAATGAAATCCACGGGAACCAAAATTTGACCTTAGATCTGTCCCACTCCAACTTCAAAACCATCTCAGGAATAGGTTTGAGGCCTTGAGCACCAATGAGCATAGACCAAATGAGCTCTGGGAGGATATCAGGGAAATTGTCCATGAAGAATGCAAAAAGATCATTACAAAAGCTGAAGAAGAAAAGACCAAGAAGGATCTCAAATGGGACTCTGAGTATTGCATTAGAGGGCCAAGAAGCCAAACATAAGGAAAGAAACCAAGAAATCAAAGAGCTGAACAGAAAAGTTCAAAAGGCAGCTCAGGATGACAAAGCACGATACAATAATGAAATGTGCAGAAAGCTGGAGTCAGAAAATCAAAAGGGCTGAATCTGCTCCTCGTTTCTTAAGCTGAAGGAATTGAAAAAGAAATTCAAGCCACGGGTAGCAATACTTAAGGATAGTTTGGGTAGAATGTTAAATGATCCAGGAAGCATCAAAAGAAGATGGAAGGAGTACACAGAGACTGTATCAGAAGGAATTGGCTGACATAGAAGAATTTCATAAAATAACATATGAGCAAGAGCCTGTGGTGATGAAGTAGGAAGTTCAAGTTGCTCTGAAGGAATTGGCAAAAAACAAAGCTGCAGGAGTTGACAGCATACCAATTGAAATATTTCAACAAACAGATGCTGCCCTGGATATGCTTACTAAGTTGTGCTAAGAAATCTAGAGGACAGCCAGCTGGCCAACTGACTGGAAAAGATCGATATTTGTTCCCATTCCAAAGAAAGGTGACCCAACAGTGCGGAAATTATCAAACAATATCATTAATATCACATGCAAGTAAGCTTCTGCTGAAAATTATCCAAAAACATTTGGAGCAATATGTCGACAGAGAACTGCCAGATGTGCAGGCTGGCTTTAGAAGAGGTCATGGTACTAGGCATATTATAGCCAATGTAAGATGGATCTTGGCAGAAAGCAGAGAATGCCAGAAGAATATCTGTCTGTGCTTCATTAACCATGCAAAGGCTTTTGACTGTGTGGATCACAACAAGCTATGGCTGACTCTGAAAAGAATGGGAATCCCAGAACATTTGATTGTGCTTATGTGAAACCTATACTTGGACCAAGAGGCAGTCATCAGAACAGAGCAAGAAGATACTACATGGTTCAAAATAATGAAGGGGGACTGTCAGGGATATATTTTGTCTCCATGCCTTTTCATCCTAGACACTGAGCTGTATAAGGAGGAGTGTGGCATCAGAATTGGTGGAAGAGTCATCAAGAACCTGCGTTGTGCAGATGACACAACCCTGCTTGCTGAAACTGAGGAGGACCTGAAGCACTTGCTGCAGAAGGTCAAGGACTGCAGCCTTCAGTATGGATTTAAGCTCAACATGAAGAAAACGAAGATTCTCACCACTCGGTCAGTTGGCAGCATCAGTGTGGATGGTGAAAAGATTGAGATAGTTAACAGTTTTAGCTTACTTGGCTCCACAGTCAACACTCTTGGTAATAGCAGCCAGGAAATCAAGAGACGAATTGCACTGGGAAACTCAGCTGTGAGGGACTTCTCAAGAGTACTGAAGAGCAACAACATCAGGCTGGAGACTAAGGTGCGTCTGATAGGGCTATACGCATTTACGTGCTATGCATCGGAGAGTTGGACAGTGACTAGAGATGATAGAAAGAGAATTGATGCCTTTGAGCTGTAGTGCTGGAGAAGAGTGTTGAATATACCATGGACTGCTAGGAGAACAAACAGGGTTGTCCTGGAGAGGGTAAAGCCAGAATGCTCCTTGGAGTCAAGGATCCTGAAGCTTCATCTGACATACTTTGGACGTGTTGCAAGGAGGGACTGGTCCTTGGAGAGGGACATCATATTTGAAGAGTGGAGGGACTGCGCAGGAGAGGAAGACTCTCCATGAGATGGATCAGTTCTGTGATTGGGATGGTGGGAATGAGTGTGTTGGAGACAGCAAGGCTGGCTCTTGTACATAGGATCCCTATGAGTCGCAACTTGATGGCACATAACAACAACAACTACTGCTGCTTGAACATGAAAACAGACAGTTAAAGTTTTATGAGTCAAAGATGATGATTTTTGAATCAGTGGTTAAACTATTAAATCCAAATTTCTTCTCCATACCAGAATAGCTTACTGATCTGAATTCTGGGAACTGCTTGATTATGCAGATAGTGCACATCAAAGAGACTCTTCCAAATTTATGAATAACCAGGGAAGGAAATGATAAATAAATAAAACCTCAAGTTGTGGAGAAAAGTTTATTTCCAGGTTATCTTTCAAAATGTTACATTTTGTAGTTTTGCTAATTTAAAAGAATCAAGTATTTATATAGTGAAAACATTTATCAAAAGGTGGTGGTGGTATCTGACAAAGGAATATGCTCCCAATATACAACTATTTTAAAGTTGAGATACAAAGTAAAAGACAAATATTTTTCTTAAAAATAAGTCACTTAAAGTAATTTAAACACATTGTTAGTTTCAGAGACTAGATGATCATATTATTAAGAGTTAAGATTCGTCCCAATTTTTAACTATTGATTATTTTAATCCATATATCTGCTGATCAGGAAAAAGAACTTCTAGTTTTATGAGAAACAAAATAGTTGGTATTACTCTATATGAAAACAGAGAATATCGGAGAGTGTCTATCTGTGTTTCATTGACTATGCAGAGGCATTTGACTGTGTGGATCACAACATTCTAGCTAATCTTGAGAAAAATGGGGATCCCAGAACATTTAATTGTGCTCATATGAAACCTGTACCAGGAAGCAGTCATTAGAACAGAACGAGGAAAACTGCAGTGTTCAGGTTTAGTAAAAAAAATGTGTCAGGGATGCATCCTGTATCCATACTTTTCCAATCTTTATGCAGAACAGATCGTTTGAGAGGCTGGACTTCATGAAGAAGAATGAAGAATGAAGAATGAAGCATCCAGATAGGAGGAAGACTCATCAACAACCAACATTATGGAGATGAATCTGAAACTGAGGAGGACCTGAATCATTTGCTGCAGAAGTTCAAGGACTGCATTCTTCATTGTGGATGGATTGAAGCTCACTATCAAGAAGACAGATTCTCACCACTGAGCCAGTTGGTAGCACCATGAATTTCATCTTGTTCTGTTTCACAACATTCTTGGCACCTACAGTCAGGAAATCAAAAGATGAATTGTACTGGAACAATCTGCAGTCAGGAACCTTTGAAGTGTGCTGCGAAACAAAGATGTCTAAAATGACTAAGATGCACCTGACTCAGGCCACAGTCTTCACAGTTGCTTGCTATGCATCAGAGAGCTGAACAGTGACTAAGGATGACAGAAGAAGAATCATGCCTGTGAGTTGTGGTGCTGGAGGAGTCTTGAAAGCACCGTGGACCGACAAGAGAACAAACAGGTCTGTCCTGGTGAAAAGGTAAGACCAGGCTGGTCCTTGGAGGCAAGGATTTTGAAGCTTCATGTCACATACTTTGGTCTTGTTGCCAGGAAGGACCAGTCCTTGGCTAGCATTATGCTTGGAAAGGTGGAGGGATAGTGCAAGAGAGGAAGATCCTAGATTAGATAGATTGACACAGTAACTGGGGTAATGGGGGTAGGTGTGTCGGAGACAGTGAGACTGACTCAGGATAGAACAGAGTTCAGAGCTGTTGTACATAGGGTCACTATGAATGGCAGACAGCTCAATGGCACTTAAAAAGAACATCACAAACAAGTAAAACCTTGCTAAACATTACTCAGAAACAGCTGGAATGGTACCTAAGTTGGGCGAGCTGGATTCAGAAGAGTCTGTGGAAGAAGGGATATCATTGCTGCTGTCAAGTGGATTTTGACTGAAAGCAGAGTATATCAAAAAATGTTTACTTGTGCTTTATTGCAAACATATTCAACTATGTGGATCATAATAAATTATGGATAACATTGAAAAGGATGGAAATTTCAGAATACTTAATTTTGCTCGTGAAGAAATTGTCCATGCACCAAAAGCAGTTTTTGAGACAGAACAAGAGAACACTACATAGTTTAAAATTAGAACGAAGTAGGTATGAAAGCATGAAGAGTAGCTGAGAAAACATGAAGAGAAATGTTGCTTCAAGATGCAAAGAAGACTGATCAGCAACTTAAAATTATGCAGATAACTTGGGTGTGGGAATTAAAGAGGAATTGCAGCACTTACTGCCAAAGAACAAAGCCTCCAGCTTTTAGTGTAGATTATACCTCAGCATAAAGAATATTCCTTATACCTGATCCAGTAAGCACATCATGATAGATGGAGAAAAGATTGAATTTGTCAGTGATTTCATTTTACTTGAGTAGTCAGCACTCATGGAAACAGCAGCTGAGAAATAAAATGATGTGTTACATTGGGCAGATCTACTGTTAAGGACTTCTATAAAAAGTGGTAAAGACCCAGGATGTCAGTTTAAAACTAGTGCTTCTGACCCACATCATAGTATTTCCATTTGCTTCGTATGCATATGAAAGGTGCATAGGAAATAAGGAATACTGAAGCATTAAAGGCATTGAATTGTTTAGTTGTCAAAGGGTATTGAATAGACCACAGACTGCCCAAAGAACAAATAAAATATCTTGGAAGCAGTGCATACAGGGTATCCCTTAGAGGTAAGGATGATGAGACTTCCTCTCACATACTTTGGGTATGTTGTCATGAAGGGCAAGTACCTGGCAAAGAACATCATGTTGGGAAAAGGAGAGAGTCATAGAATCAGAGGAAGATCTCAATGACAGAGACTGATGCAGTGACCACATCAGTGTGCTTATACCCAGCCAGGATCTGAGTGCAGTATCTGGCAAGGTTCTCTTCCATTGTCCATACACCCAGCCAGGATCTGAGGATGGTGCAGTATCAAGCACGGTTCTCATCCATTGTACATACACCCAGCCAGCATTCTGAGAGGATGGCGCAGTATCAGGCATGGTTCTCATCTATTGTTTATATAGGGCCACTATGAGTTGGAGTTCCCTCAGTTACTCAACAGCAGCAAAAATACCTGTATATTTGTATGTGTGTACACACACACACACACACACACACACACACACACACACACACTTGTAAATAGAATATTAGTATCCTTGTGCTTTTATTTTTAAAATAGGAATATTGCACGTACATACATGGATGTAGTAGGCAACAGTGGACCGTGATTGACCAATCATGGTTGACTCCCAGTCTGGAGCAGAGAAGAGTGAAGAAAAAAATCAAAGGTGCATGAAAATAATTATGTATAGCTCCAGTAGACCTTATGATTTTCAGTTTCCAGTCCTCAGACAAGAACTATGTACTGTTGTACTATGTACTAGCCACCTAAAACTACTAAGGGCATTGAAAGGGTCACAGAAGAGGGTGATGGATAAAGTGTGGATGAGTATAAAAGAAACCTCAAAATCACTGTGAAGAGCCAGGCTTATTATCTGATTAGAGACTTGAGGAACCTCTGACTCTATTTTAGCAAAACTGTAGTTCTATAAGATGAATAGTAACCAGGGTGGTACCTTCTTACATTAGCCAGTAGCAGAAGGTCCTAGAAGCAGAATTTTCTTGTGGATAAAGCTCTAGAAGGAAGTGTAGAGAGGAATGAGAGGAAACAAGAACCACACAGAGTGGGAAGAATCATGATGAGAAGTGGGCTTTGGAATTAGTGTCAGGAAACAAAATGCCCGAGTGGTTAGAGAGAAGAATGGTCCCTGTCTCTAGACATTTTTAAATAACAGTAATAGTCTGAAAATTATTCTTTTTCAGAAGAGTAGTTTCTCGATACTTTCTATATCATATGGGGTCTCTGTGGAATAGGAACAAATATGGGTTTCTTCCAGTTAGTTGACCAGGTAGCTGTCTTCTAAATTTCTAAACTAGTAAACATGTCCAGAGCTGCGTCTGTTTCGTCAGACACTTCCATTTGTATTCTGTCAATTCCTGCACCATGTTTTTTGCCAGTGCCTTCAGTGCTTCTTGGAGTTCTTCCTTCATTTCTGTTGGTTGTTAATCATATGCTACTTGCTGAAAAGGTTATGGGATGACCAGTTCTTTTTGGTACTGTGACACTGTGTGTTCCTTCTGTCTTTTATGATCTTTAATCATGATGTTTCCTGTGTCATTAAATATTTTTGTCCATTGGATCCTTCAGTATTGTAACTTGAGAGTTGAATTTTTTTCTTTAAAATTGAGAAATGCCAAGTACTTTAACTTTTGGTTTTCTAACTCCAATTCTTTGCATATTTCGTTATAATACATTGCTTTGTCTTCTTGAGCTGCCATTTTGGTAACATTTGCAGCAAAAAGGTGATTCAGCAATATGTGTAAATTATATAGTAATATCATTTGCAAATAAAATCTTGGTGAATATTATGCAAAAACAACTGAAGACTGTAGGAGGAAACTTGGAGAAATCCAAGCTGGATTTATAAGAGGCAATAACTTGAAGGATACTATTGCTGATGTCAAATGGATCTTGGCTGAAAGCAGAGAATACCAGAAAGATGTTTAATTGTGTTTTATTCACTGTGCAAAGACATTTAACTATGTGATCTTAACAAATCGTGAGTAACATTTAGAAAAATAAAATCCCAAAACACTTTATTGTGCTCATGTAAAAGTTATTCATAAGACCAAGAAGCAGTAACTGCTGCATTGGGTTCTTATGTGTCAGGAAGTGTGATGTTGACACAGTTTAGAACAGGGTTCAGATCTTTTGTTCATAGGGTCGCTATGAGTCATACTCGACTCAGCGGCACCTAACAACCACCACAAGACCAAGAAGTAGTCGTCCAAACAAAACAAGGGAATGCATCAATGTTGTATCTTTCCCCCATACCTACTCATCCTATATGCTGAGCAAATCTTTCTAGAAGATGAGCTATATAAATATAAATGTAGCATCAGGATTGGAAGAAGACTCATCAACAACCTGCATTATGCAGATGACATATCCTTGCTTGCAGAAAGTGAAGAAGATTTGAAACACTTAGAAGGTAAACCATTACAGCCTTCTATATAGATTACATTGCAGCATCAAGAAAACAAAAGACCAATAGCCAATATCGTGATTGATAGAATGAAGTTGTCAAGAATTTCATTTTACCTGGATTCGCAATCAACACACATGGTAGTAGTGAAATAATTTCCCTTTAAAATTTTCAACAAGTTGGTTTTCATATATAGGCTTTCAATTCTAATTTATATTCTGGAAATCCCCAGTAGCTAAGCTGATTTAAAATGTGTATGTGATGGCTGGTGGCCACAGGACAGAAGTAACTGCAGGCGTGGATGTTTTCTGAAATGATTCCGTGTTAGTCCAGATTATTTTGAAGACTTTCCATAGATGAATTCCTAAAAAAAGCCCGATCATGTCATCTTCAGAATTCTAAAGCACAGACAGAAACTATTCACCACAAGTTAAATACTGCAAACATTGTGAGCAGTGCAGTTAGACCCACAAACACTTTAGATATTGCAATAATCAAAAGGAGAATATATAAAATAACCATACTTTAAAAATGAAAGTTTGGAAAGAAAAACAATGGGGCAAGACACTGTAAGGATTGACCAGATAGATAAGTTTCGCAAAAACAAATAGAACTTCTTAAAATTAGCAGATAATTGAGCGACACATTGGATATAGCTAAAGACAGTGCATTGATTTAAGACCTAGTATAGTTGAAATGTGTAAAAAATTTTAAGACACAATAGAAGATAGCAAAGAAACTGAACATGTAATTAGCAACTCTATGGGGAAAAAAAGACCTGAACACTTTCATAGTTTCTCCAAGTTCATAGGGTTTCCGGAGGCAAGCTGTTTTGGAAGTGGATGCCACTCCTGCTTCCCAGCTTGTTTTAATTGGGGAGCTCCACCAAACACTGTCCACCATGGGTACCCATTATTGCATTTGATACATCAGTGTCATGTTGGTCAACTTTACAGCAACTATAAGTTACCTCTATACAGCTAATGGACAGACCAGTGCTATACCACTTTGAAGAATGTGTGACCAAAAACAATTAAAATCAGATCTGAAGGCTTGGTAGCATCACTTTCTTTCCAGTAGGCCAATTGAGCTCTTTCGTTGTTGTTGTTGTTGTTGTCGTCATCCGTTGAGTTGTAATTGGAGTAGAAAAGAAAAATTAATGATCATTTAAAAGAAGAATAGAGGATTAAGGAATATGAAATCCACCTCTTTAAAAATACTAATAGGAAACTGTTAGAATTTTTAGGGTTGGTAAAGTAGGCAGAGCACATTCAAATTTTAAAATATAATTCAAAGTTATGTTAACAGTTTTAATATAGATTATACAAATATGTGGAAAATTGTAATTACTAAAGTGCACTTAAAAAGAAGCACAAAACTTTAGTATGCTGTTTTCAATAAAAACTTAAAACTCTACCACCAAGACGTACTTATTAAATAGAAGAAATACCAAAGCCTTCCCACTCAGAATCAGGTGGTTCTATATGTGTAATTGTAGCAAACACTGAATAATACCACCTTT
>NW_006399910.1:439957-517319 GCF_000299155.1 Elephantulus edwardii
CAGAGACAGTGCGATTGGCACAGGACAGAGCGGAGTTTAGGGCTGTTGTACATAGGGTCGCTGTGAGTCGCAAGCGACTTGACGGCACATAACAACAACAAAGAGTGGTTCATTTTGTAAAGATACATATTTCCATGTTTTCAGTTACATATAAGTATACTCTTTATTGCTTGAATATGCATACATATTAGAAATATAAATGCAAAAAAGGGTGATCACGGAGGTTAGAATTGTTTTACCAAATACTGGAAGTATGCGGAACATACAGGGAGGTCAACAGACTGGAATAAAAGTTTAGTTTTTAGGTCCTTTAGTAGTGTATTCTGTACTGGATTTACACAAGAGAGTGAATAGATTTCTTTCCTCATGCTTGTTTGCCTGGTTGGCTGCCAAGCTGGCCAGGTAGACACAAGGCCTGCATGTATTAAATAGCAGTCCATTTCAGGTTTTTTCATTTCTAAAATGGAATAGATTGCTCAGTTGTATTTTGAAGATTCTTAGTTCTCAAACAGAGCCAGTTTCCTTTGAGTTTTATTGTAATCCATAATGACCCCAAGTGTGTCAGAGGATTTCAACATCTGATTTTTGTTTGTTTATATTAAAAATTTTTTTCCTTCAGAAATAGGTTATCAAGTCTTTCAGGGTCCTTCTCTCTGTATGGACCTGCATCTGCAACCTGTGAAGTAACGGTTAACTTGTTTTACCATTGCTTGTACCAAGGGCTGACACATACAAAGCGCTCATTTGTTAGTTGTGTGAAGTATGTACAGAAATGCATACACCAAGTCAGCAATTTCTGGATGTACAGATGTTGGTTACATTCTTGAAGTTGTGCAGCTATCCTCACCCTCGTTTTTCGAGTTCCTCTCCCATTCTAGCTTGGATTTTTTTTTTTCTTTTCCTATGCTTTTTCACCTCTCCCCTCTCCTTCCTTTCAAGCCATAGAATTTATTTCTCTGTCTTACTTTTCTTTATATTTTGTCAGATGCTGGACAGAAGTGATTTTAAACTAAATGGAAAGCTAACAAGCCCTTAAATTGATTGTTTTTACTGCTGTGCTAATAGGGCATAAGAATAATTTTATTCTCCTTAAACAAAAGAGTATTTTAAATATTTGTACATTCACATGCGCTTAACTTTGATCTCTAATCAAACATTATTAATAACTAATAATTTTGCATTTCTGAGTTTTTATTTTAATGGTGTTGCCGCTTAATCAGCAGAAATAAAATAGATTGCTTTATTTGTAATGGCAAATTCTTTCCATAAATGTGTGCAACATTGGATTAGTTTTAGGTCAGCCTTTCCCCAGGTACTCCTAATAATCAAGTCTCTTCATTCTTCTGGCTTAGGAGCTTGTTGACTGCTGTATTAAGAAGGCTATATATTGTTTACTTTATAAAGAGTAAATGTAAGATATGTGTTATATTAAAGATAATATATTAAGTGTTTATCTTGATATTTAACAGATTTGTACACAATAAAAGAAAGAATCTAATCTGAAAAATTCTTCAAATGGGTAGCACAACATGTGATAATCAAATCTGCTGCCATATCTGCAGCCGGAGTCCCCAGCAGGCTTGTCAATCCTGGTTCATTCTCTGCATCCCCCGTGTCTATGGAGTGGGTGTGTCTGTGGCAGGGCCTGTGTGGCTGACCTCCCTCTAGACTCTTCTGCCCTCCTGTGCAGTTCGCCATCACTCCCCATAGTGTGACTTCTTGCTAAGCTGACACTAGTTGGAAAACATCACAGAAGTACTGTTTGTGTATGTCCTCCAGGTCGGATCCGCACAAGACGCCAGAGCTCCGGGAGCACCACCAGTGTCGCCTCCACGCCTCCTGACAGTCGGGGCCGCAGTCGCGCCAAAGTGGTTTCTCAGTCCCAGCGTAAGAAGTGTACTTTGTGCTCTCTGTTACTACAGTTTTATCCAGCAGACCATTCATTCTACGGTTGAAAACTTTACCATATTAAGTCTTTGATTTCTAAAGCATTTATGTACACATTATATACATTGCTTTTAGAGTAATTTTTTATTGCTCTGAGTTAATGTGAAGAATCTTTATGTCAAATCAGTTTACAAAACAGAGTGTGCTGTTATCTTCGTTTTCATCCTTTTGAAGGCTAGAGGTCCAGATTCAGAGTGCTGCTCTCCCAGAGGCTCTTCTTTCCTGGCCTTGGGGGCGCTTTGTCTCTTCCACTTCCTTCCTGGTTCCTTGCAGATCGCTCTGTGGCTTTGCATCCATCTTCTCTGTCCTCCCTCCCTGGCTGGCTTGGTTAATCTCTTTTAAGTCTTTAAAAAAAAAAAAAAATTAAACCAAGATAGATCCTATACTCTACACCATTCCTGCCTCATTGAAGTAATAAAGACAGCTGTTTACCAAGTGAGCTTATAAACACTGGCCAGAGCTTGGGACTTACAGCATGTCTTTTTAAGGGAGATGTATTTCAATCCATAACACGTATATGTCCACAAACATGTCTATTTCTATCTCTCCAGGTGATTTTAATTTTGTGTCATTAAGCATTAAACATAAAAATTGAGGTTGGGGGAGTTTTTTATGTCTTTAAACCTCAAATTGAAGCCTACCTAGAATATGATACTTTTTTAAATGGTTAAGAATCTTTATAATTTACCTGGGGAAATAACTATTAAAATTCTTACTACCAGTGGTAATAAGTCAATGCCTTTATAGTCCTTCCCTTCTAACCCTCTTTCCTAACATTTGCAGCCCTCTTTCCTTGCCAGTGCAGGCTTTTACTTTTCCAGTTGCCTTTGCTTCCATTATTGTTTCTCTGTATATGTGGCATCAGTAGGATGGTTTATTAGCATGTAAACAAGCCTAGCTAGAATGAATTTATTTTCACTACTTGTAGACTGCAACCCTCGTGTCTCACTTCCTAGTTAGATGGGACTTTGAGCACTTGCTTCCTCTGCATGCAGAGTAGGCACGGCCTCTTGAGTTCTCATGAGCAAGTGTAGTGTGGTGGAGGAGCACTCTGTCCCTGCCCTGGAGCTGCCCAGGCGCCTCAGCACAGCACTCTCAAGCTGGTGCATACTTGCCCCCACATTTTCAATGTTCTCATAATCTTTGAAGTAGTTTTCTAAATTGTTTATAAGTTAGTTGTTTTCTGTATTCCCATTTGATAACTGTAGTCCTCATTTTAAGGAAATCCGAAACCAAGTCCTTTTCTTTCTGAAAAGAAGGGGAAGATCTATCAGTGCTGCCTCCATGAGGCTGCAGGATCCGTCTGAAGTAGGATGCATTGTGTACAGCTACGTACATACATAGGCTTCAGTGTCAAGACAAACCTGGACTTGCATCCTGCTCTTGTTTAATAATGTCCTTTCATCTCACTCTAAAGTGGGTGATAATCAATCCCATTTTAAAAGCTATTGTAACGAACTAATAAAAAATCAAGAATCTAGCATGCAGTGGACAGTTGGTAAACTGAAGTAACTTTTATGTCCATAATTACCTCGGATCTGTAAGCTCCTTTCCTGGCTGAGGTTGAGCAGCCTTAACACTTCCTCTTTTTTTACCTGTCTACATCAATAAATTTAGAAAAGAAGACTCAAAATGAATTCCTAGAATGAAGAACATGAAGTAAAGGCAAATTGAGTATACTAAAGCCAGACTGGGCTTTTTCCTGGGCAAAGGTGCCATGCCACTAGTTAGCAGTAAAATCCTAGTCATGATGCCAGAAGTCAAAGAATTATTTAATTCTCTAGTCGTAAATGTGGATCAGTTTTTATTCCAATTGGAAAGTACTCAAGACTCAACATACAGCTCCGTATAATCAAATTGTGTCAAATTTAAAAATGCCTATCCTTATTCTTTATCTGCACAAGGTTCATTTCCTCCTTGGAGAAAGAAGTTTAAAACAGGATGTTATGTAATAAGACTTTTTCTAGCAGATCTGAAATAAATACTAATATAGTAAAATTAATATAAAATAAACATAAATATTAAAATAGAGTAAGAAGGCCAGTTTTTAAATATGTGTTCTGTTAATGTGTTTGTGAACAAAGACATTTGTGTTGTGTTGCATGCTGACATGCTGACCTTCTGCATTGTCTTATTGTCTTCTAATCCACTTTTTGCCTGTCCTTTGGTCTGCTCTCATAATCAAGGATCCAGATCTGCTAATCCTGCTGGTGGTAAGACATTCCCCTTCTTGCTTTTTTACATAACTCCTGCAAATTCTTGCAAAATATTAAAATCTTACTTTATTATGAGCTTAGTTAATCCTTCTGCATTCATTTCTATATGTTCAAATTTTAGAGTTTCAAACTAATTTCTTTCTCTTTTTCATTGTTACTGTATAACAAAATGAATTGGTCCAGAGAGAAATTCTTCATGGTAATGCACTCTGGTAGTTTTTACACTGAGTTGTAATAAAGTATTGATTTTTCTCAGTATTCACCTAAGTGATTAGTTTGAATGATGATACTTTTTCTTTCTATATATCTATAGCATGTCCAGGTAAAGCTTTGGGTGGTTTTTGTTTGGGTTGTTTGTTCTTTTAAAAAAGTTCCCCAAAATACATACTTTACATTTTAGGATCTTATTTCTCTACTTAGGGAGATCTGTTACATAAAAATAACTAATTCTGGTTTATTGCTATAATGTTTAAAATTGCTGTTTTCTCCAAGGGAGACTTTGTCCCACAGGAAAGCAGTTATATAGGTACTTAGCATCTTTAAATGGTATTAGCAAAAATTGTTAATTTCTCATTCTTCCTGGTAATGCACTCTGTTATTTCTATTGTGGTAGATTTTTCTTTTTAAGATTTTATTTGAGGTTTAGTACAGAGTCAGTTTTTATGAAAAGTTGAATACTTGTTAGATAGATGTGTGTATTTTTTATGTATGTGTGTAATTGATATTTTGGCTGGTCTCTCAGTTTCCAAGAGTTACAGTTGTCTTTCATTACTTACTAGTCTTCCTGAAAAGGCATATTAATAATTATGACTGTAAATTTCTCCTTATATTTTGTCTTTTTTAAATTTAAAGCTATGACATTTGTAGCATCAAGATTTGTTATTATTTATGTTCATGGAATGTTACTCATCAATATGAAATATTGTTAGTCCTTTTAAAATGCTTTACTTTCTGTTTTGTTTTGATTTTGTTATATTGTTTGCCTCCTATAACAACATATAATTAAGATTTTCTTTCATTATTTTACACAATCCAAAATAAGTCTGTTTAGTAGGTTCATTTAATCTAACTACATTTTTTATGATTGCTAATACATTTTGGTTTATTTTTGTCATGTTATTTTGTAGTTTTTGGTTTTTATATCTTTGAGTACTTATCCATCCTACTCTTTTTTTCTTCCATTTCTAAGATTAATGACATTTTGGGTACCTATTTTGCCATATAATGATTCTAGTTTTACTCTTCTAGCAGTTACATAGGGAGCTCTGAGGGCCTAATGGGTAAAGAGTAGGACTGCCAGCCCAAAGGCAGAGGGTTTGAATCTCCCAGCTGCACCACAAAGATTGGAAGTCTCCTCCTGTGTGATTTATTGCCTCTCAGAACCCACTGGGGGCTCAGCTCTGGATTGGTTCAGACTCGACAGCACATAATCATAGTAGTTTAGGGAACTCTGGTGATGGTCAGAAGTATACTACTAATCCAGCTTATGCTTGTATGTATCCGCTAGCAAAAACTTGGGCTAAAGCTTCCCAGACTGTTCAGTTCACAGCCTAGAAACCCAGTGGAGTTTCAGCTGTGAGTCAGAACAGACTCTAAGCTTGGAAGTAACTGCTCTTGATGTGAATGTATATGGTGATTTCCTGTAGAACAGGGAGGCTTCGATTGATACTCAGCCTGCTCTTCTGAATCACGAATTTGGTATTAATTTTTTAAACTCCTGTTCTTCATTCTTCTGTTTGTGAATAATAATCTTTAATGTCCCTACATATTTTTAAAATAAATACTAACATAGATTAAAAAACTATTTTAATATAAAATTCTTAAATTTTTGTCTAAATTCATTTGTAAACTAGCTTCAGAAATAATACTGATTTAAGTTTATTAACCATTTTTCTTTTGCTTGATTCTTCAGCTGGTAGCCGATCAAGTTCCCCAGGGAAACTGTTGGGAAGCGGTTACAGTGGACTTTCTGGGGGCTCCTCAAGAGGCCCACCTGTGACACCCTCTTCAGAAAAACGAAGCAAGATTCCTAGGAGTCAGGGATGTAGCCGAGAAACGAGTCCAAACCGAATAGGATTAGGTAAGGATTCCCGAAGACCTGGGAGTAGCCATTATCAACTTGACCACAGTTTGACTGCAGGCTAAGGGTTGTGTCTAACATAGAAACTAGAGATCTATTTTGAACTAAAAATGTCATTTTTCTTATGTTAAAAAAGACCTTTCCATTTTTACTCTACTCATATTCTTAGCATGTTAAAGTTGTCATCAGAGAACATAAGTGTGGGACTTACTGTTCAAATCCATTGGAAGGAATTGTATCATTATTGGTGTCTATAAATACAGTCAATTGCAAAACATCAAAATTGAGTAAATTGGCAAGGGTCCACTTCCTCCCCTCAGCAGTTTGAAACATGTCGCTTTAATTTTCTGTTTTCTAAATATCACTTAGTATCATTAACTTGTATAAATTTTCAAGAGCAGTTTTGTAGGGGCCATTTTTCTTTCTTAACAAGTGAAATTATGGTCAAATATATGTATATATGTTTATGTACAGTTTATACATATGCTGTTCATATAGTTACATATTAATGTTCATTTTTACAGCCTTTTGTTCAAATATGAACATTAGCAGTAGATGAAAATCAAATATGTAACATTTATTTTTGCACTACAGTATTTTGTTTCATTGTAATAGTGTATATGTGTATTACTCCCAATATCATAAAGATTTTATTTAATCTATTATGGTACTTTTAAAAAAAATAAACTAGAAATCTTATAATAATATGAAACATTTAAGTTCAAACTTAATCTACTTTCTAAAGGTAAAATATTATTAGTGTAAAATGGGAGTACTATATTTACATTCTATTACTTTTTCTTTCTCATTTATTCAGCAATTTTATTTAATTGTATAGTTTGATATACCAGAGACTTCATTGTTGTTGTTGTTGTTGTTGTTATGTGCCGTCGAGTCGCCTGCGACTCATAGCGACTCTATGTACAACAGCCCTAAACTCCGCTCTGTCCTGTGCCAATCGCACTGTCTCTGACACTCCCATCCCAATTATCCCAGTCACTGAATCAATCCACCTCATAGAGGGCCTTCCTCTCCTGTGCCGTCCCTCCACCCTCCCAAGCATGATGTCCCTCTCTAAGGACCGGTCTCTCCTCACAACATGTCCAAAGTAAGTTAGACGGAGCCTCAGAATCCTTGCCTCCAAGGAGCCACCCGGTTTAACCCTCTCCAGGACAAATCTGTTTGTTTTCCTAGCAGTCCATGGTATTCTCAATACTCTTCTCCAGCACCACAGCTCAAAGGCATCAATTCTCCTTCTATACTCCTTGGTCATTGTCCAACTCTCTGATGCATAACAGGTGATTGCGAAGACCATGGCCTGTATCAGACGCACCTTAGTCTCCAGAGAGACACCACTGCTCTTCAGCACTTTGGAGAGGTCCCTAACAGCAGACTTTCCCATGGCAATGCGCCTTTTAATTTCCTGGCTGCTGGTGCCAAGACTGTTGACTGTGGAGCCAAGCAAACTAAAGCTGTGTACAATCTCAATCTCTTCACCATCCATCCTGATGCTGCCAATTGGTCCAGTGGTGAGAATCTTTGTCTTCTTGACATTGAACCTCAATCCATATTGTAGGCTGCAGTCCTTGACACTCTGCAGCAGGCGCTTCAGGTCCTCCTCAGTTTCAGCAAGCAGGGGTGTGTCATCCGCATAACGCAGATTGTTGATGAATCGTCCACCAATCTTGACCCCACATTTCTCCTCATAGAGCCCCGCCTCCCAGGTAATCTGTTCTGCATATAGGTTGAAAAGGTATGGAGATAGGATGCATCCCTGGCGTACGCCCTTCCCAGTTTTGAACCATGCAGTGTTCCCTTGCTCTGTTCTGACGACTGCCTCCTGGTCCAAGTATAAGTTTCGCATTAGAATGATCAAGTGTTCTGGGATTCCTATTCTTCCCAGAGTCAGCCACAGTTTGTTATGATCTACACAGTCAAATGCCTTTGCATAGTCAATGAAACACAGATAGACATTCCTCTGGTATTCCCTGCTTTCAGCCAAGATCCATCTAACATCAATGGAAAAAACTTAACATCTGACTTTATGAAGCTTATGATCTCTTGGGGAGATAAGACAGTATACTAAGACATTACGATAGACATGTCAGGATGCTCTGGAACCTCAAGAAAGGAGTACATTTAGACCCCTTCTGTGAGAGAAAGATATGGTGCTCGCTTCCATACAGGTACAGCTCTAGAAACTGATCAGACAGTTCTGTTCAGTCCTGTCCGAGTTTGAATTGACTCATCAGTAGTGACTTTTGGCCTCTCGTAGTAGGCTCCTTGCCCATACCCTCTTATTTCCTGCCAGGGAAAGCTTCAGAACAGGTCCCATTCTTGTGAAGTACAGAAGGGAGCAAACAGGCTGGGTGGAGATGAGAGGAAAGATTTTCTGTAGATAGAGATGCATGTGCAGAAGAAATCAATTGAGCGGAAACATAATGCATTCTAGAAACTACAAGTGAATCATGTGACCACAATAAAGAAAGTTTGTCCATGCATATTTAGAGAAGACGAGGGCAGGCAGCCTGGTAGCATCCAGCTCATGAAAGCCATGTTTTTCAGAGACTGTTGGCTGTAACTCAGATCAGGAGTAAGGGAATTCCTCTAAGCTAAGGCAAAGCAGAAGCAGATATTTAAGAAGCAAAATGGAAATAATTTAGAGTAACGTTTTTGGAAGCAAGTAAAAAAATACCTTTAAGCACTGGTTTTGTGAATGCTTCATAAAGTTTGCTTTCTATTGTTTTATAACCTAATCCATGACCTGGTTGTAAATGTGAGAATCATGGCTAGAATATGAAAATCTCTAACTAGATTTGATACTGAAATATACCTGTGTTTAGGGCTGGTTTTATCTGGAAAATATATTTTATTTCAGTTGTTACAAGATTCTAGTTGATTATGAAATTTAAGTTTCTTGTTATACAGTGACTGTAATCCATACTTATTTGTACTTTTAAAAATACTTGTTAGGAATTTTGCTCTTTTTTTAGTTAAGATGGCATTTTAACCTTCTTGTTATTTGTTGTTGTTGTTATGTGCCGTCGAGTCGTTTCCGACTCATAGCGACCCTATGCACAACAGCCCTAAACCCTGCTCTATCCTGCGTCAACCTCTGACATACCCATCTCGATTACCCCAGTCACTGAATCAATCCATCTCATAGAGGGTCTTCCCCTCCTGCTATATTTGACAAATAAGCCACCTTGGCTTACCTCTAAGATCTAGTAGATTCTTAGTTAAGACCATTGTCTTAACTATGAAGTTTGTATTTCATATAATTGAAAAACAGCATTTTGTTAGTACTTTGGGAATACATAAACACGTAGAGAAATACCTATATAAAATTTCTACTACTTACTCATTCCTGTAGTGCTGCCTAGAATTCCACTTCATAGCGATTCAGATATAATGCTATTTTCAGTAGTAGAAGGTAGGATAATGGGAACATTTAGTATATATTTGGTATACGGCTATATATCCAAAGATTTAGTTCCATGAAAAACAATTTGGAAAAAATACTTTTTTTTAAAAGGGAAGCTTTTTTTAAAGGACTAATTTTTATAATCTCCAAAACAAATTTCATTAGATCTAGAATTTGTACTGAGCATTAATTTGAATTGTCTTTAATTTATATTTAACTGTTCTTTTTGTTTTTTTGTTTGAAAGTATTTTTCTGAATAGAATTTTATTTTTTCATTTTCAATAAAAACCAATCCTAGAACTCTTCTTACCATTTAAAATTCTTACACAAGACAAGAGGTACCTCTTGCTGGTTAACCAAGAAACAAAACCGACCTAGCTTTCTAACCAAATGAATAATATGTATTTTGTAAGGTGTTACTGTTATTCTTTTGTATATTTTAGTCTATTAACGTCATACAGTAAATAGTTATAACAGTACTATTTAGAAAGGTTTTTTTTAATATTGTCTTTTATTCTGTTTTCAAGTTGAAAATATTTTTAAAAGAGTCATTAATTAACACTATCTCATTTGAACTGCGATATTAGACTTCCCTGTAAAATACCAAGACAAAAGATGGCTAGAAAAAATGTTTCATATCTTTAAGATCTGGTAGTTGTATTGATCCTCTTGTGCTTCTGCTTTAGCAAGATTGAGGTTAACCAAGTCCTTCCCTAAAATAGAGAATAGAGTTATCATTAAAACTACCATAAAAAATACAGTGTTTTCGTTTTCATTCTATCTATATAGACATGAAAACCAGTCAAATGGTTTTCCGGCATCGTGGCATTTCATGTAAGAAGCGTAATGTAAGATCTACCTGGGAATACTGCTTTAGTTCAAGTGATGTTTTTAAAAGAATTTCTTCCTCTTTTGTTACTACTTCTTCCTAATATTCTGTTTCAGCACTCAGTAAAGACAGCATTCCTTTACCGTGCTTAAGTTTTGACCACCTCATAATTATTTCCAACTCAAAACTCCATCTGCTGCCGTCAGGTCATTTCCAACTGCTTGCAACCCTGTAGGACAGAACAGATCTGCCCACAGTATTTCTAAAGCTGTAGTTTCTGTGCGAGCAGAAGGCCACATGTTTATCCTGCAAAATGACTGGTGGGTTCTTAGCTGAGTGCTTAACCACTGCACTATCAAGGCTTCTCTTAGCTCATTAGTTTAAGCTCAGAGTCATTGCCATTGAATCAGAACTGACTCATAGCTGACCCTCCAGTGTCTTTCCTGAGGCTGTAAATCGAGCAGGAAGAAATCCCTCATCTTTTTCCTGTGGAGCAGCTAGTAGATTTGAACCACTTGCCTATGGACTGGCACTGCAACGCCTTATCCAGTAGGTCATCAGACATCATTAATTAGTCTTAAATCCTGTATGTAGATTAACTTTAGTATTTTTTCCTCTTACGTCCAAATCATCTGACATTGAACAGTCGATCACTTCATGATGCTCCAGTGTGGTTTGGAGCACCTGTGCAGATTTTCTCAAAATTGTAAAGAGAAATGATTCTTTTCTCTATGCCACTACTAAATCATAGATTAAAGAGCTCTTCAGCATGAGTGAGTGAATGCACTATTTTTTGTGGAATCACAGGAGATAAACCTTACTAAGAATCTATTCATATTGTTAACGTAGATGTTACCTGCTTATACCTATTGGGGTTCTTTTTTTTTTTTTCCCATTGGGGTTCTTTATTATCTTGACAAAGCTGCCCAGCCCTGAGAAAGCTCACAAGCAAAGACTCTCCATGGTTTGTAATGTAACAAGGGAACAGGAACAGAGTAAATAGTGATAAGTAATCAGAGAAGAACTATAAAAAAGTGCTCACCTGAGAGTATTATTTCATTTTTCATGTGAAAAGCTCTAAAAATGTTTTGGTTTTTGTTGTATCTTTTTGAGTACACAAGTAATAAAACAAAATTTTTATATCTGCCTTTCTGCAAGGAACTTAGACGGCCTTTGTATGTGGTGAACTCAGAGTATGTTTTTTCAATAAACAATGAGGCTCTTTCCTGTTACTGACTTCCTTAAGTAAGAACTTAGATCCAGAGAGTCTACATGGCAGCCACAGGGAGTTGGTGTGACCCTCAAAAGTGATTTCATGGCTCAGAATGTAGTATTTATTCCTCAAGATAAGCAGTACTGCTTTTGAGGTTACAATAAACTTCTCATTTATTGATGTTGCTCAGTAGAAACCTCTAGTGTTTTTATGCATTTAACTTAAGCACCTATTGATTGTGCCTTCATTAGGAACGCTGTAGAATGTTATTAAGACTTGATTAAATAGTTACTGCTGAATGTTACTAAGAATTGATTAAATAGTTACTGCTGCTTAGAGTGCAAATTCAGTGCCAGAGAGTTTAGGGAGTTCTAAAACCTTCATGATGTCTTTCCTGAAATCTGATGGCTCAGATCTCTTTCCTGTGCTTATCCTTTCCTTATACTTTCCTTCCCTGGGAAACTCTACCTATACCTTCTGACAACACTTTTACAATCTTAATTCAAGTCTAGTCCTCAGGAGCTTATCACAAATTGCTTTGCTTTCTCATCTCCTTAATATTCTCTGTTTTAGAGGTTCAGATTCCTGGTTTGTAAGATATTCTGGCTATAGCCTTGTTATACAGTAAATCTATCTTTGCTCTGAAGCAGTAGTTGATGCTCATTATTATAAAAAACGTAGGGTGTGTGCTTTTATTGTTTCCAAAATCTCTGACAGAAAGACAGACATTTCTATCCAGGCCTGAGTTATTAGATTCTCTGAAGAAGAAAAGATCACCTAATCAACTATTTAGTCAGGCACTTCACTTGTGTGCATTCAACATGTGAGACCATTTCCAAGTGTTTTACCAATAATGTATTTCTGAATGCTGAAATTAAATTGAGAGACCATGGTTGGTTGGTTTTTTTTCCTTTTTCATGGCCACACTTTAATTAGACCTTAGACCATTGATACAACTTTGTTTTCTAGTCTCATTATTATATAAAGTAGGATTAAGAAACTTTATCCATTGAGAATCATAAAGCAGATGTACTTAGGTCAATGAAAGGATTCTTCAGTATGAATATTGGAATTCTCAACCCTCATGGGTCCATGAAGGTACATAGGGCCACAGGCAAATCTTTTTAGATTCTCAGAAAGAGACTGGGATTCAATATAGAACCAGTAACTTAACAGATAAAGACATAGTGTGACATTTGTTTGTTCAAATAATTAACTATAGGTGAAGTAGCTGTATATTGATCTGCCAGGCAGATTTCTGTAGTTATAGCAGCCCTCATGTCTTCATATATAAAAAAAATGGGCTGAGAAAGTAGGTAAGTTAATGGATTGTGATGGCCAGGCTCTGTCTTGACTGTATTATAATTTGAATTATCTAAGAACCAAGCACACCTGAAAACAGATTTAATCTTATCCTCTCATAGAGAAGTAAGGCTTTTTATTTTGTGTATTCATCTTCTCTTTTGTTCTTTGCCAAGATTCTATTTCTTACATTTAGCATGTTGTTTCCCTTCATACTAACATTTGTAGCTTTCTGAGGCATTCAGCATAATCCAGTTGCTCTCCAGACCCTCTACTATTGACTGGCCCGTCAGTCAGTGCACCTCAGCATGGACAATGTCGTAATTACATGAACGGAATGTGACTGACGTTTTGTGAGTTTTTCTGTCTTCATTAAATTTGTTCACCTTCTCTGAAACCCCTCATGCTGCACACTAGCACGGAGCAGCCGTATCCCTCGACCCAGCATGAGTCAGGGGTGCAGCCGCGATACCAGCCGTGAGAGCAGCCGGGATACAAGCCCTGCTCGGGGCTTCCCTCCACTTGGTGAGTACACGGAGGTGCCTCTGGGAGTGAAGAATTCCTTCCCTTGCTCCAAATGCTTTTCCAAAACACTGCTAAGGAATGACCTGCTTTCCCTCCTCTGCTGTCCTCGTGCACCTGTCTTGTCTTTCTTCCTCCGTAATGTTCCTCTGCATGTTTGGATTTTTATATAATCAAGAAAAAACCACCACTTCACTCAATATGTACTGTTGCCATTTATAATCATGTAAGCCCATTTGTGTGATAATTTCTAGTAGGAAGCAAGACTGAGCCAAAGGTATATCCTGCTTAAAAACAAAGTAAGCCAAATTTTATTCTTAGTCATTGAATTTCTAGAATTTTACTTCAACTTTATAAAAAATAAGACTGTGTGATCCAATTTAAAGAAGAAACAGAAGTACTATATTGATTAGAAAATGGAATATTCTGGTTAAAAAAGGATAACCTTAATGTAAAAAGCTGAATCAAAGAAGAATTTAGTATGTTTTTGTTAAGTAAATAATTTTGAAGTTTTCTTTAAAGGAGTCTAAAGAAACTTTTTTGAGAAACTTCTTAAATGTACAATACAAATGTTAAACTTTGCATTCTTAATTTTATGCATGTTCTCATTTTCCTTGGACTTTAGAGTATTTAATCTTTGTAACCTGATGCCATTCTTGGATCAAAAACTGACAATATTTGATTATTGCAAGGTAATGTCAGATCTCCACCCCAGATCACCAGTCAAGTATTAATTGGGTTTTTCCTTTTTTTTCCTCCTCATAGTCAGAATTTGTCCTTTCTGAATTTCCCAACAACTGGAGAAAATTCATGACAAATCGAGAAGAATATGTATTTTACAGAGTATTCTATTTACTTTTTACTTCTAATAAGTCTTTCTTTTTCTAAAATAGACATTTATTTACCTTTTTACAGAATGCAAATTATTGATCCTCAAAGCTGTTTATCACCCCATATTTTTACAGAAAGAAACAGGATATTTAAAGAATTATTTTTTCATTCTTTGCTACATAAGCATTGTGCATGTGTATATTTTCCTTTTGGTAACTATAAAAGGTATGAGTAATTTTATAATTACTAAGCCCATCTTTGAAATGACTGTGGAATAATTGACTGCAGCAGTCAGCTATTATGACTATGTAGTAATATTTTTACGTAATTGACATTTCTATCAGATGTCACTAGTAGGGAAAAATGTTAGATTAAGATCATTGGGTCTTAAAATGTACTTCTATTTCTTTTTAATTCTGTCTTTTTTTCTAAACTAGTATCAGTAATCAAAGTCTAAATATATTTCTTTATGATCCATTATCCTTTTATCCTCATAACGGATAAAACATCAGGTAAATACATACGACAGCCCTGCTAGTATTAGATGACTCACATGATTAGTCAGAAAAGGCACTGAATGTTCATAAACTTGAGACTGAGTGGAATGCTTCTCTGGCACGGACCAGCCTCTACAGCAAGCTGAAGCTGTCAATCCAAGTCCTCTCAGTATAGGAGTCATAGTGATGTTTTTATTTTTATATTGTTTTTCAGGAAAAAAAAATTGATCATCTGTTTTACCTTCCAAGCAACCTATTCTAATAAGTGAACAATTGAATCAGCTTATTACTTATTTTGACAGTTTGGTATTTTATTTCATAGGTGCACTGCTGTGTACTAACGACAGCCATTCTAGTCCAGCATATGGACTAGACCATGGACTAACCAGAGTGTACTTCATTCTTACAAGTCCCAGTTGAACCCTGCAGAGTTGCATTATCTAAATTAACTGTTTCATTTCGGTTAAATAGAGCTGCTTAATTATCTTGGTGAAGACCTAGAATGTAAAAATTTAGAATTGTTCCTCCCAAAGCAGAAGATACCGCTGCAGATACTGTTCTCGCCTAACCAACTCTTATATGTGCCTTTTGTTGTGATCTGGGCAGTAACTTCTTTTGAGCTTAGTTTTTAAACTATGTTCCCTCAGGTGAGGACCTGAGGGTAAATATATCTCTATAGTTTCTATCCATCTTTTAAGGAAGCAAAAAAGTCTTGGAGAGATTAGGCAACTTTGGGAAATGAAATATTAAGATCACACAGCTAGTAAGTGATGGAGCCAGGATTTTAATCCACATCTGACTACATAGCTCATTGTTGTCTTGCTTTATGTGAAAGTTGTTCTGACTTTTCACTGTCTTTCATCAGTTTCTCAAAATGCATTAAGTACTTTATTTGATGGTCAGGCACAGAGAGTTACACCAGTGATGTTTCTGAATTGCTGATTATTATTATCATTATTATTATTATTATAATTGCTGATGATTATTAAGATCTGGGTATTTAAAGATAAGTCATAGAAAGTTGTTATCCTTAGATGAATTTATCTGCCCTGTTTTATTTTGAGAAGGGGAGGTTTCTCTCTTTCATTACACTCAATAACCATTTATCATCCCATCTGCCTATTAGTGAGATAGTGTGTCAGCTTTTGAATTAGCTTTATAGTCAGCCTTTAAAAAGAGAATGAAAGTAATATATAAAATACGTATATAGAAGCTACATTGCATTCCCAAAGGCATGCAGTTTGAATTCACCAGCTCCTCTGTTTGAGAAGAATGGACAGTATCCTTCTGTGTGATTAACTGTCTCTGTCTCTGAAAACCCACTGGTGGGTCAGCTATGGGTCGGTTCTGACTCAGTGGCACACAACAACAATAACGGCATATGATATATATTGTTTTTATTATAAAATTGTTTGGCCCATTATAATGTATATAGACCCTCTCCTCACTTAATCAACATCATTAGAGTCTGAAGATTAGGTTATTATGTGAAAATGAAGGATGCTCACATCAGATGACAACACTGAGTATCACTACATCACAGCATAAATGCCAAGGTGCATCATTATTGTCAACAACTGAAAACTAGCGTGTGACTTTAGTCTCAACAGCAAACATTACTCTCCCTTCACACCTCAGTGATAATTACTTCCAGATGTATATCACTGATGTAAAAAATAGTTGGATAATAGTTTTTACTGTTGTAAATAGGAAATGTCAGATAATGTAGTTGATAGGTAATAAGTTATTTTCATATGGCTACAGTAAAAAAAGGTCTTAATAAGGTGACATTAAGGGCTCTTGGACTTTTTTTAAAAAATCAAGCTTTGCTGTAAGTGAGTCCACCTTGGATTCCATTTTTGGTTGTTTACTTACAAGTGTAACAAAGGACTTAGTGTCTGTCAGATTTACTGTAGAACATTTTGTTGAAGCAGAACAAAAGGCAATTTTACAAAGAACTTCCCAGATCAGGTATGGCATAAAGGTTGTTTAAGCTATCATATTTAAGCTATCAAGAACTTATTTTTGTACATCTTGAAGGAACTTTCCAATTTACTAGCTGGTAAAAATTTGTTTTTATTGATTGAATAATCTTTACTCTTTATACTCCATATACCATGGGTATCAACATTTTGTAAAGTGCTATTATGTAAACAAAATCTGCTGAAGGGTTTGAAATTTGGGTGTTTTATGACAAATAAGTGTTAAGTGATACTGTACTCGAGTTATGAAAGGGGAAAGTAACACTTAGTAATTTGTTAAGCCAGTGGATTTTCTGTAGGAAAATCATCATATTCTTTTCAGAGTATTGAATGCTATTTTTATTCTTTCTAAGGTAAAGAAAAACAATATATTACATAGTACTATGGTTGGTAAAGTAACTATTTTTAGTGAAGATTGTATTTCATTGATTACCTTCAGAGTGAATATATTTTACATGGGAGTTTTAGCATATATTTTCCTGAAGTTGGTGAATTAACATTTATGCACTATTAATAATTTTGCCAAATAAAATACTATTTTGATAGAAAAATATAACTTGGAGTTTACTTTTAGCCAATGGCAGCATCATCACCACTAGCTACTATTTCTACCAGTATTTACTCTGCCAAGCACTGTTTAAGTGCTTTATATATTATCTCATTTAATTCCAAGAAGTAAGTGCCATTGTTTAGACCATTTGACAGTTGAGGGAACAGACACAGAGTGTGTTAGTACTTTGCTTAATGTCCTAGCTAGTTTTGATCTAAACAGGATTTGTACACATTTATATTACAGATCTAGTCCTCATAATCATAGTACTGCAACTGGCTCCAAGGAAGATCATAAAATGTATTATAGCTATATTAAACAAGTAGTGCATTCATTAATAATTAGTATATTTATGTTGATAGGGAGATTCCAAAGCCAATAAAAATTTTAATGGCCCTTATAATCAGACTGGAGAAAATAGAATTCAAGTGGTTAAGCTGCCTTTCTGTGGTTTTATTCTCTCTTCAAAAAAAACCATGAATTTCTACACTTTTGTTTTTGATGCATGATTGTATATGCATCACATATTGATGAAACATGTTGTGAGCTGAGTTATTAATCCATCTTACTGCTGTTCCACTTCGGGATTTAGATATATGGTACTCGGTGACTCTTGATGGTTCTTCATGTTACATAATTCCATATTGACTGATAATGGCTTCATGGCGTGAATATAAACCCAGAGTCTAAATTGGTTGATTGATATCTTGAAGAGTACCTTGTGCTTGTGTGCTTAATTAGCTCTGTGAGAGCCAGCAGGCTACTGTGGAAGTTGGGGATTGGCACTTGCTATCCATTCATATCCTGCACCATTTCTTTTCATGAGAAAACATGGCCTTGTTGGTAGCAGTCCTGTGTTTTCTTCGGACTGTGGCATTTTCTGTCTCAGGTACTTGTGTGTTAATCCTGTGGGTGTTGCCATTCCTTTTACCTACAGCCTCTCGACGTCATTCCAGGTCCACTAGTGCTCTCTCCACTGCTGAATCTGTTGGGCAGTCAGGTGAACAAGTGCTAACTGCATGACTTGCGTCCTCATTTGTTCTAGTTTCACACCCATTTAATGTTTGTTTTCATCATTGTTGGCTAGCACTTGGCATGTGTGTACTTCATATTATTTTTTCCCTTAATGTGCTTTTATTTTTTGTTCTTTAATGTTTCTGTAATTCTAAATAGGCCATACATGTATTATAGTTCTTTTGACAATATCACTTCTTCATTGTTCATACTTATGCTAACATAGTTAAAAATGGGGAGACTTTTGTCTCTTCCCTTTCTCCCAAGAGAACAGCAGTCAAGCTAGGTATGGTGCAGGGCCCCTTTGAGTAAATATCATCATATCATCCAGCAGAGTCTTTGATTGCTTAAGTTTTCACTCCCAATAAAGTATCAGTTACTAGTTCATTATTCGTGTCAGGTTCTAATTCTTTTTAGTTATTTCTAATTACCAAATATTCCAAATAACAGCATATGTAATTTCATATGTATAAAAAGACATTTATCGTCTTGACACATTTTATGGGAAAACAGAATCCAGGTTCAGTTAATCAAGTCAAACCAAAGTGACCCAGTCCTTAGCAGCCTACCAACTCCAAACCTTCCGTCTTTGCCCTGTTTAACAATACAAAAGAAATCCAGTGGTTAACTTTAGGGACCAGAGAGAAACATAAAATTATGTATTGATTTAGGTTTAACTAGTATAATTTTTTATACACTGAGAGTCCTTAGTATTTTCAATTGATTAAGTCATAATCTGTTCATTTGTACATTGCTGATGGTGCCCAACAATGAATACCAGTTCACTGAGTCAGATTCTGTCTTTGCTCTTCTAAATGAAGGCTGCTATGCATTTAACTATATATGCTTTGAAATATGTATTCCTAGGAACATTAGGGCTACACTGAGAACATGTATCTCTTGGAAAATATATAATTAGTAGTAGTGCCATAGCTGCGAGAATATAGTATAGACTTTGATTTGGAAAAAATAAGTATTATAATTTTGTTTAGATCCAAACAGACTTTTCCCCCTGGTATCTTAAGTTAAAATGATCTGTAATACTATCATAGAGTCTATAATTTATGAGAAAACTATGAGCATTTGGAAAGCACAGAATAGAATAATTGCTCAGTTTTTTATCTTAAAGATCATTATTTCCCCTGAGCAAGAATTGCTGGCATGAGATCTACTTTTCCCCCTGCCCTTTTCCTTTTATTTAAAGATTCTGTTTATTTCAGTTTATGCTGGATATTTTTAAATTGCTTACAGTTGAATGACTTTCACTATGTTACTCATAAATTCCCTACTATCTACCCTTTTTTAATGGAAAAATATTTGAGAAAGATCCTTTATAAAACTATATGCTATATATGCAAAACGAATCTCAAATTTACAGTTGGTTCATATTCTAGGTAGTAAATGTGTGTCCAGAGAGAGATAGATGTATTTGTATGATTATTATAGTCTCTTTTTAAGCTTATACGGCAAATTAAATTACCTTTTAAACATAATGGGTAAGATGACGTTCATCTGATCAGCCAGTACATTAAAAAAGGGTGTAGTAAAACATACAATTTTGTTTCTTTATAAAAATTCATGACTGTTTGACTTTTTGACTAGCAGAATTTGGGGTTTTTTTCTTCTTCTGTGGTATTAGAAGGTATAAAATTTTGAAACATGATTAAAGAGGTATCTTTGTAGAAAAGACTTAATTAATACAAAACATTAGTGTTCCCTTTATTCTTAAATGCTTTCTGAATTACTACAATATGGTCAATACAGAAATGTTATTTGTCCAAACAATGTCTTTTTTGCTGATACAGAGAAAAGGGCTGTTTAATTTTAACTCCCCCCAAAAGGCTTTTATGCAGTAGAGTTTTGTATATGAAACATCTCACACTAGCAGATGGTATGACACACTTATAAAGTGTAGCTTACACTGCTTCTCTCCCATTATTGCAGCTTCCAGCATTTTTTAGTAGACTGATTCACTGATTTAATGGACCTGGGGAAAGTTAGTCTTCATTTCCATGATCATTAACACACTTAGAGTAGTTGTCTAAACTGTCAAAATTTGTTTTACATTCTTTGAATTTTTTTCATTTCATTTACAAATATAAAAACCATCATTCATAAATCCTTTGAGGAATTCAGGTAAATTTTATACTGAATGTTACTGAATGATTAATGTTTTACGGTTAAGCTAGATTTTTGCAGTGATTAAATACTTTTAATAAAATTTATTTTTAAGTAACCTTTGTTCATGACTCAGCCATCAGGATAAACAAGTATCTAAAACAAATTTTACCTTAAAATCAATTATATAGTAGTGACACTAACTAAAATTGGCACACAAATGCATTTAACGTCCCCCCCTTTCCACTTCTATGTCTTCAGAACTTTTCAATAGTCAAATTTTATCGTTGCCATTTTTAAATGGCAGGATGCTCTATGGCATATTAAATGTGAGAAATTTAAACTTTGCCACTGGTAAACAAGTCAAGAATAGTTAAAATTGGCTAGAGATCTTTTTAGTGCCTCTGTCTAGTTAGTGGGGAAAAGACATAAGCCCTTGCAAAGAATTGAGCGGGTTTAAATTCAAGTGACACCTCTTTTGCTTTTGTGTTTTGTTTTGTTTTGTTTTGTTTTAAATAGACCGGTTTGGGCTCGGCCAGCCAGGAAGAATACCTGGTTCTGTGAATGCCATGAGAGTTTTGAGCACCAGTACAGACCTTGAAGCTGCAGTTGCTGATGCTTTGGTAAGAGGCACAGCATGTACACTGAGTGTCTTTCAACCACCCATCTGTGCTATTTTCAGTCCTAACAGGAAAGTGTCCTAATTTGGGTGACTAAACAATCTTTGACACTCTTAAAGTTGGTTAAATGTTGGGTAAACTTATGTTATTATTATTGCTTTCTCCTGAAACTTTTACCTCTACATGTAAGTGAAAGTTGTCCTTCCAGAACATACTGGCATCAAATACTTAATATTGAAGAAGTTTTGATGATGTCAGCCTTTTCAGATGTCCTTTAGCTGCTTCTGCTTTTTGATGTTGTTTTGTTTTGCTTTGTTTTCTTTCTTTTGTTCTAGCCATGTATTTTCAGCTTATACTTCTATCACTTTATTGCTTCCTTTTCACTTGTAACAGAGTTTGATGCTGTGGTCTAAACTGTCATTATACTATTAGATAATAGAATTTGCTGTTTGGAGATCTTTCATTTATTCCATTATCTTATAGTTCATTTTTTACAAATATGTTTGTTGTGGTTTAAATGAGACTTTAGGTCATTATTAAGGTCCAATATTGACAGAGTGTATAAGTCCAATATTGACAGAGTGTATAACTCTTTTTGGGCTACTAAACAGAAAGTTGGTGTTCTGAATCTACCAGCTACAAATTACTCTGAGAGATAATAATAGTTACTCTCTTCCAATAACCAGTAGAAGATCTCCACGTGTGTTGTACCAACTTTAAGGCATTGTGTTTGGTTTTGGTTTAAGTCATTATTAAGAAAGCATTCCTCAATGTTAAGGACAATTCTTTGAGGGTGTAAAACACCAGTGTAGTGTGTTTTCGCATCATTATAATGTGATATGTAAAAACAATCTCAGATGATCAGAGGTTAAAGCAGAAATTTCTTTGTAAAATCAACTTGTAGTTGTCTTAAGGATGTATTTCAGTCATTAACAGTCTCTTGGATAATCTGGTTCATGTATTTAGCATTCTAAATAGGAATTATTTAGAACTGTCTGATCTCTGACTCTGCCTTTCTTGTTTTAAGATTTATGATTTTATAAAGAAAAAGTACATAATGTTCTTTTTCAAGTGAATCTACCTTTTCATCTCTTCTCACTCATTTGTTCTTGCTCATATATCTTGGATAAGTGTCTGTGAGCAAGCATTTTGGTCCTCTTAGAATGCTTTCCCTGTAGACAAGGATTTCTTGGCTTGCTCTGTTCATCAGCCCTATGTATACCAGATAATTAGAGTTAAGGGTAGATATTCTAACTGTGGGTTTTATGTGAGTCAAGAGCTGGAATTGAATTTTGAGAAGCTGTTTCTCTTTCCAAGTTTCACTTTTGGAATATGTTCCTTTTTTACTTAGAGTTCCTAGGAAGTGAAAAGGTAGGAAATGATGGAACTTGCTGTTGATGTGGGACAATATTCTTAGTAGTTAAGGAACTACATCAGGGACTATTCAAAGCCATAAAAGACAGAATGGGACTTGAGTTTGAATGTTGGCTAAAGTTGTGCTTTGTCTCTGAGCTCTAGCTCCCAGTACACTCATGCTGTAAATCAGTCCTGGACTTAATAGCTGCTCTTATTGTTTCCTGTCGACTGTTTGGTACCTGGCAATGATCTGATTCAGGACAAAAGAGTAAAAGAATGGCACTGAATCCTGCTTTACAGAATAGAGCTGAGGCAGATAGAGTGTAACAAGGAACAGACAGGAGAGCTAACCATGCCTTTGTAGCTGAACATGCTTCACTGGCATGGGGAGAGTTTTGGTCCAGAGTCATGGCTGGTACTGGAGAGGTCTTATTAAAGATGGTAGGAGATGCCATCTGGAAAGCATTCTTTATTATTGCTTGGTATAAATGCCTGCTGTATTTTTGGTTTGCTAAAATATGTTTTGCTATACACTTTTGTTGCAAGAACAGTCCCTACATATGCTTCTGACATAATTCTCTATGCTTTTTCCCCATCCTTCAATATTTTCCTGCCTTCAGCTGTTAGGAGACTCCAGGAGCAAGGTACCAATGCTTTAACTTTTGTTTTATGACTTTTTTTTTTTTTTTGCAAATATATTTTCTTTAGAAGCTAGTGAGAGCAACCAGAAGCAGAGTAAAGACACTGTGACATTACGTTAGTGAGTTTAGTATTACTTCTAGTGTTTATTTTGAATGTCATCGTTTGTTCCTTCTCCTGTTAATATTTTATTTTTTAACCCTTTTTGTAACTGCTCTCTTATACCTTTATTACTTCATTCATTAATTCATTTGCCATTTTTCTTATTTTAAGAATATAGTTTGTAAGTAAGTGGAATGATCATATAATTCAAACAAGGTGTTTTAGAGAGTGAGAGGGAGTGTTTTTAATAATTATAGTGGGACAGTAAGCATAAAAAATGTGAATGAAGCAGGTAATAAAAAGTAATGAAGTTAACTTTAAAATTGGCCAGTTGTGTTAAAAACGTTTAAGCCCTTAGTAAAAGTTGCTCAGTTTATATAAGTATTCTTTTGCCTAGGATATTTCTGTCCCTGACATTTAAATTTCAGATTTTCTTAAGGACACATGAATAATCAAAACAAATTTACACCTAAACTATGCTCAAGATGTTTTTAATTGTGGGATTGGTAGGTATATATACTTGAAATGTGTTAGATGCTGAGCTGAGTCTTTTAAAGATATTCTTCAATTTAATCTTCACAACAAACTTGTGAGAGACATTTAATTAGTTCTGTCTTAACATTGGAGGAACTGACACAGAAAGATAAGGTTTATGACAGAGTTCTGATTATAACACCGTGCACATTAAAGCCCACACTCTTTATTCTCTGCTAAATCTTGCCATCTTACTACTTAATTCACCTTTTAGAACACTGCTTCTCTTTCTTTTTCCTAACCTATAAATGCAGGGAAATTATATTCTTGTGTGTGTAAGTCTTTCTTACTTTAGAACTTTTATTGCTCAGTTTTATTGGCATAACTCATGGTAACCTATTTATTTCCTTTATGTTTTTCCCCCATCAACCTCATCCTTCATTGGATATGGCAGAAGAAGCCTGTGAGGAGGAGATATGAACCCTACGGGATGTATTCTGATGATGACGCCAACAGTGATGCCTCGAGTGTCTGCTCTGAGCGCTCCTACGGCTCCAGGAATGGTGGCATTCCCCATTACCTGCGGCAAACCGAGGATGTGGCTGAAGTGCTCAACCACTGTGCAAGTTCTAACTGGTCAGAAAGGAAGGAAGGACTACTCGGCCTGCAGAACTTACTGAAGAGCCAAAGAACACTGAGGTGAGCATGGGGCACAAGTTGGGAGCCAAGATTGTAACCTGTTTAAAACCACTGGGCTCATCGGTCAGGTAAGTGACATGCCTGTCATGAAAGGAGGCTTTACAAAGTTACAGGTGCTGTTGCAGACACCAATGACACTAAAATGACTAGGACACAACCCTTCCCAGCAAAAGGCTTTGTACTAATCTGGCCAGCAGTTTATAGTTTGGAAGTTTTAGGAAACATTCAGTTCCTTTTGGCTATCCTTTTTCCAGTAGTTATTTTTATTTGAGAAATCTTGATAGAGTTTGCAGTTTGCATAGGAAACAGTGCAACCTCAAGGTGGTACCATTCATTATCAAGATACTAGAGAAAATGATTGCATTCTCAATGTAAAACTCCACTATTAGCAAAAGAAAACCACACACTTGAATTGCGCTCTTTGGTGACCTTTACAGCGTCATTAGACTCTGGGAGTTGGGGGGCTAGATGTCCAGATTTGGAGGATGGACTCTAGGGGGCGGCTTTTTTTTTGTGTTTGCTATGAAGGAAGGACTTTATCTCTTCAGCTTCTTTTTTTCTTCCTGGGAGATCTCCATGATCTTGTCAGCTATCTTTCCACTGCTTCTTGCTGTCAAGTCAACTTCTACTTTTAGCAACCCTATGACAAGAGAACAGAATCCTGCCTGGTCCTGCTGTGTCCTACCAGCTAGTTGCTACATTTGAACCCTTTGTCGACGTGATGCCGTTCTCTAGGGACCAGCTCCTCCAGACAACATGTTCAAAGTATGGGAGACAAAATCCCACTATTTTTTTTATCTGAGGAGCACTCTGGCTGCCCTTAATCTAAGATGGATTTGTTTGTTCTTTTGACAGTCCATGGTATATTGAGTATTCATCTCCAACACGCAATTCAAAGGCATCAGTTACCTGATTAATCTTCCAACTTTCACATGCATCTAAAACACTTGAAAGTTGTTAGGTTTGGGCAGGCACACCTTAGTCTTTAACATGAATTTCTAGTTCTTTATTGATCAGTGTAAGGAGCTAATGTGAGAGTAGAAGGAGAACAGTATTAGTAATAACAGTAACTGCCCAGTTTGAATCAGCAGCGCAGTTTTGTACATCCAACTGTCTGTTCATAGTGAGTGAGGTGATGGGTTACTAATAGCAAGGTTAGAGAGCTTCAGCTGCTCCATGGATGAATGATGGCCAGTCTCCTCCAGTAAGGATTCACAGCCTCAGAAACCTGGAGAGGCCCCATGAGTGGGAATTGACTCAGTGGCCATGGGTTTGTTTGCTTTTTGGTGAGATATTATGTAAGGATCTGACTTACATGCAAAATAACTCCACAGGGTGCATCCTAAGTCAGGGAACTCTTTATGTATGGACTTTAGAATGGGAAACGAGTTTTCTCTGTAAACTTTCAACAAAAGTACAATAAAATACATTTAACAAAATTTTAAAAACCAACAAAAAACACCACTTCTTTCTCCTGCTAGTTGAATATCCTTTATAGCTCAAAAGACATTTTTTTAAAAGAAGACACACCTTATGCTAACCCTGTTTCATTAGTATTCCCAAACTGGATTATAACCCAACCCATTCCCAAACAGAATTAAAACGACAGGCATACAGGTTGGAACTCAATACACATATTTTTTGGGGAGCCAAGTTCGATCCGTAACAGTGGTCAAGTCTGCTATTGAGCAGAACAGTTACTATGATTTGCAACTAAAACTGTGGGAAGCATCTTAACTGTTGACATTCCTTTAAGAAGAACCTTACCGTAAGTCTGAAATTCTGGCTTCTGTTCTTTCGTGCCTGTTGAAACAGTTGCTCTTAGAAAATACATATAACAACTATCTTATTCCTACAAACTCACTTTTCATAATGGTTCTGTTGTGTAATTTCTGAGCCTCATTTATTAAAAATCATCAAAATGCTTATATTCTGATTAACAGTTTTATCAGTAGTACACAATGTATAAAACTGCTTATCTGAGCATTTTTATAATTATAAATATTTGGAAATAACTTCAGTCTATAATAACAGTAAAGTAATGTTTATCCATTTTGCTAAGTATTTTATCAATGTTTATTTAGCTAATCCTTAGGAAACAAGAATTACAACAGTGCTCATATCTGTTCATGGGATCACTCTGAACTGTAGTCAACTCGATAGCACTGAACAACACCATCCTTAAAACAGTCCTGCCAGGTTGAGAGGGTTGTTAACCTGATTTTACAGGCATGCAGAGGTTAAAGAATTTACTCAAGGTTCAACAGTCAGCTAAGTGCTGGAAACAAGAGTTTTAACTCCATAGTTCGACTCTTAATCACAATAAAATTTTTTTTGCTGCTGTGAGATTAGGTTATAAATTGATTTCAAAGAATATTTAATGAAAAGGAGCTTTGGTGGTCATGTGGCAAGAAGCTGCATTGCAGTCCCAAAGACATGCAGTTTGAGGCCACCAGCTGCTCTGTGGTAGTAGGATGGGCAGTCTCCTCCCATGTGATTACTGCCTCTGGAAACTGGCCAGAGGGTTAGCTACGGGTTGATTCCGACTCATATCCATACATATCATTTATAAAAATAACTGTTAGTGCTAATATTATTGATAGGGTTTTGGTTGCTATATTTCAAATATTTTCTAAAATAAATATTCCTTATACATATTGAAAATGTATTTAGACTATATTTCACCATATTCTAAGACATCATAGATTAACACATTTTATATCCTTCTTAGCAGAAATGGTAATACTAAACTATCACTGATTATAAGATTAATCTTAATTATAGGCATATTAATTATAAAAAAGTAGACAGTTTAGAATATATGGAAGGTAGGTTCAAGTCTACCAGCTGGTCCATGGGAGGAAGATGGACAGTTTTACTGCATCTGAAAACCTGCTAGACAGTCAGGTAAAGGTTGGCACACATCAACAGTCACCTTAGGGTTTTTCGTTTTATTTTTTTAAGATAAAAAAAAATTAGAGACTGGATACAGGTGACTATCGCAGATCTAAGTCCTCCCTGTAAACCTCAGTGACCTTTGACAAATGACTTCGAATGATCAGACTTTGTCTTTTCAGTCTGTCTGACTGCACATTGCTTTCAGGTTAATTCTCGCTCACAGTGACTCCATCTGTTACAGAGTAGAACTAAGCTCCATAAAGGTTTTTATTTGATTTTTTTAAAATACACATATTTTTAAATTCATTGTTGCATATTTTCTTCTCAGTCCAGTCCAACTTGCGATGCCACTCCTTGTTCCAGATTGTTGCCATACATAAAATGCCAGATCATATATTCCTTTTGGGCAGTTCTTCCCCTCATCTGTTCCAATGAAGTGTTCATTATCTATCTACTCTTTTCCCAGTATCTCCTCATAGCCTCCTTTGTCTGTCCTATTTTATAATAGCAGTATTGGGCAGCATTTGTCCTTTCGTGACTGAGATACTTTACTCAGCATAGTGTCTTCCAGGCTCCCCTATGTTGTGTAATGTTTTACTATTTCGTTTTTCAGTGCTGTGTAATACTTGATTATGTGAATGTATCATCATTTTTCTATCCATTTGTCTATTGATGGCACTTGGGTCACTTCTGTCCTTTGCTCATATGACTAACACAACAATGAATATAGATGTGCATACTTCTGTTTGAATCATGACTCTGATCTTTATAGTTAGTATATTCCTAGTAGTGGAATTGCTGGGTCAGTTGGTATTTCTGTTTCCAACTTTTTGAAAAAGCGCCAGACCTACGTTCTGTACTGACTATACCATTTTACATTCCCACTAGCAGTGAATACGACTTGCAGTCACTCCACAACCTCAACATCATTTGTTGTTTGCTGCCCTGTTGAACTTTGCTGTTGTTGCTGTAGTGAGATGGTATCTCATAGTTTTTGATTCACAGAGTTTTTTGAGCTGTGTGATTTACAGAGCAGATGGCCAGACTTTTTTTCTGTTGTACTTGTCGGTGGATTTGAACCACCAACCTTTTAGTTAATACCCAAACTGAAAATTGTGTTTCCCAAGGATTCTAATCTGACTACATCCTGCTGCAGTAATTCTTGCTCCTCATCGTGAAGATGCCAAGAAAGATTTTATTGTTTGCTTTCTTAAAATGTAAGGTCATCTCTGATAATCTAGAGAAATGCCTTGAAAGCAAAGTATTGCAGTTGTTCAAGAGACTCTTTGCTCTTGCTCTTTACTCTTTTTGACCAGTGAGGAGATTGGATTTTCAAGCATGTGGTTTTTGTTTTGTTTCATTTTATCTGTACCAAAACTGAGATTTAATTCTATCTGATGCTAAAACACATGCTTTTTTCCTAGTTCATTTCATTGCCTTTTAGCTATGAAAAGTAGAAGAGAGACTGTTGGTGAGGTAAATGCAATCTGAGCCATCTCATTGCCATTCACTTCCAGATGGGGGAGCTTGCTGTGGTCTCATATTCCTGTGTAATGTCACCATAAATAATCCACTTAGAAAAAACTTAGTTCTATAAGTACGTAAAGCATGCAAGGTTGACTAAAACCAAAGGATTTTTTTTTCTCTCTTTACTCCCACCACCTACTTTCTTTCTTTTTTAATTAATTTTAATGAAAGTTTCCAGAGAGTTTGGATTTTCTCCCTGCCCAACTTTGCCACAGTTTGCTCTTCTCTTTGAAAAGTAAAAGAAAAATTATTTCATTCTTATACAATCCCTCCCCTCAAGTCCACTCCACTATGCAGCCTTCGGCCTTCGTTCCAGACTCCTGTCAAGACAATAATACCTAATCTTATATCCCTTTAAAACAGTTTTCTCCCTCATCTGTTTCAATGCAATATACATACTTTATCCTGTCTTTCTCAGTCTCCCCCCAGCCCCAATGTCAGTCCCATTAAAGAGCAAAAGTGTAGTGAATTGTAGTTCAGTTTATTATACTTTTTATGTAAACTTAACTTGCTTTATTTTTGTTTTATTTCCACTAGTCGAGTAGAACTGAAAAGATTGTGTGAGATCTTCACGCGGATGTTTGCTGACCCTCACAGCAAGGTGAGTCTGGGAATGGTGTCTTAACCTGGCTGCATGCTTTGTGAATTGTGGACTACCCAAGAGTGAGCACAGTGCACTTCAGACCTTAAAACTTTAACTATAAGTTCAACAATATTGCATGTTCTATATTTTAAAAATGCATTTTTTGTTCAAGTCAAGCATTCATAATTTCATGTTAATATGGGCCTTTGATTAAGAATTACTGTGAAAACACCTAGATATAATCTTTAATTTAATCAACAAATATTTTTACACGATTGCTATTAATCAAATACTATACTAGGCATGAGTATGTAAAATTCTATTTTAAGTTGCAGTCATGAAAATAAAATGTGTGTTTATTTGTAGCTAGTAATGGACTTTGTCACATAGGACAGGATAGAAAAATTGAAGCATATATTCATTTGTTAAAGAGCCAGGTTGAATTACTCCTCTAAATGGAATTCTCCTGTCCCTGGTACTTATTAGATCTAAAGGAAGTAGTCACATAGTTGACCCTTTACCGCCCAGGGTCAGAGGAACACTGTGTCTGGAACTGCCTTTTTTGGCAAGGGATTCCCATCTGAACAAAGCCCACCTTTTTTTTTAGGAGTGGTGCTGAGAGAGGAATGCTTGACAAAAGTTTTTTTGAAGTCTGATTTTAAATATATACTGTTGTTTAGGAGGAGGATCCTGGAAGGCTGTTAGTTGATTTTAGAGACAGAAAATAAGGCTGTGAGGAGTACAAGGTAAGGTGAAAAGTAGAGAAAGGAAATAAATTAAAACAGAGAAATCAGCAAGCAAATCTTAAATGCTTAACATGAAGAATGAACTCTCTTATACTACTGTTTTCCTAGTGCATAATGTCTTCCAGATCATGCTAGGAGATAAAACCTAGTAGTTGTTAGTCTAGCCAGTTGCTGGCTTCTTTATTCCCAGTAGGAATTGTCCCTGAATTGTCAGGCATCTTTTCATCCAAGCATTTTCCATTTACTGACTACCTGCTCTAGTTTAGAGACATAGGAGATGATACATGGCTCCTGCCTTTTGAGGTGTTTGTGGAAACTTGGTCTGGAGGGTATTGCACTGCTAACGCAGAGGTTCAGCTCCACCAGTGGTGCTGAGGGAGAAAGACAGACACGACTCCTATGTGATTTATAGCCTCCAGATACCTGCTGGAGGGTCAGCTGTAAGTTGGTTCTCACTCAATGACAATGAGTTTTGAAGTATGTGGAAGCTTAGAGAATAAAAGCAGGGGTTTCCCTCAGCAGTGTTAATTATCACTCAGCAGTGGTCTTAAAGTATGTGTTAAAACATGGTAACAACCTCACAGAAAGGTTAACATTAATAAGCTCTAGGAAGAGTTTAAAGACCACGTAGATATCCTAAGATAAAATTTTCAGAACTTTTAAGTAAGTTGTAAGACTAAGTATAAATATAATAAGATTAGTAAGATTAGCAACATAGGGATATTAGATGGTTTTGGACATTGATGGAATTTCTATTACCTGTCACCTCTAGATTGCGGATTCAGAACCAGAATTTGAGGATAAAGGAGGAAATTTGTTTTCATCAGAAGGCTCTTGTACAGTGAGTTTGGAGGTCTCAGTTTAGTTAATATTTGCTACCTGCCTGTGAGCAAACCAGGAATCCCACAGCTGGGGCTCATTTACTTTCTTCTAAGTTGTCTCACAAGAGATCCCTGGTGTTAAATAGTGACTGTGCTAGAATTAAGCAAGTATGTTTCAGTAGACTAAGTCTTATTAACATATTACTTACCTCTCTGAAAATGTTTTGGAGCTGTGCTCCAGTAGATATGAGGAAAATAGGAGCTGTCAGTACTTTTCCATAAGCCATGATTACCTAGTGTTGATAAATACCCAAGATAGCATATGCAAAAAGAGCTTCCTCAATGAAAAGTTACACTCAGAATAATGCATAGTTTTTCTGATAACTACTTGTTGAATACTTGTTAATAAATTAATATTAAGAGAATTATGACATTTAAAAATGGTTTGGTAGGGAGTTTTGGTGGCCTAGTGGCAAGGCACGCAGTTTGAATCCACCAGATGCTCCGCTGGAGAAAGAGGGGCAGTCTCTTCCTGTGCCAGTCAGATCTGATTCTATGGTACACAATTTAAAAAAAAAAAAATTGAAAATGGTTGGGTGTGGTTATTATTATTATTTTATTATTATTATTATTATAGAAGAGGGCAGTGAGGGCTAGGGAACCCTGGTGGTGTAATCCATAGGGAGTTGTGATATTAACCTAAAGGTGCCATCTCTGAGGAGGTTCAGATCCACCAGTGGATTCAAACGGTGTTGGGAGAAAGAGGTGGTCTCCTCCCATGCAGTTTAAAGCCTCTGCTAACCCCCACTAGAGCTATGAGTTCAAGTGAGAGAAAGGAGCCGTGATGGTGCATCAGTAAAGTGCCAGATTGCTAGCCTAAAGGCTTACTGTCCACTCTGAAAGAGAAGAGCAGCCTGTCAGTAGGCTTCCTTAACAAATTACAGCCCATAAAATTCACAGTGACCCACTGCACCAGAACAGGACATCACAGAGATCACAGTTGGTGGAACAGCACATAACCACTTTCTGAGAAAGAAGAGGCTATTATTTTATCAGTTTATCATATTTTTTCAGAAACTGCATGAAATAGGTATTAATTCACTGTAGACTAACATTGAATTTGTTTTGTTGCATGGCCTGCTTTGCGGTGGATTTCACAACAGAGAGTAAGTTTCAATCCGTTTTTGTCTATTTCCTTTAGTTCCTACACCTTCTTAATGTGAACAGTTATAATGTGAGGATTAGGAGTCTGTGCAAAATAGCTTCATCTACTCAGAAGGACTAAATGGTGCCTGGCTGCCACCAGGGACCCATTCTGATTGGGGTTCCTGTACTTTGTACCAGGTGGAATGGGAGAAAAATATGGAGAACTTAAAATAAAAATGTTAGACAATGTAAAACAGTAAAGCTAGAGTAGTCTCAGAGCCTCTTGCCCTCAAGCATGCTATACAATTAGGGCTGAGCGCATCCTAAGGTGGCCTATTTAGTGAAATAGCAGAATGGAACACAAAATAAAGGATACCACCTATAAAATTAGGGAACTTTGGTGGCCGAGTGGGTAAAGAATTTCACTACCAGCTGAAATGTAGGAGGTTTGAATCCACCAGCAGCTCTGAGAAAGATACATGGGCAGTCTCCTCTCCTGCAGGTTACAGTCTCTGAAAACCTGCAGGAGGCTCAACTATGAGTCATTTCTGACTCTGGCATATAGCAGGAGTACCATCCTGTAAGATCAGTGCCCTGCTTGACGGAGCCCTCTATATGAAACCTAAAGTTTAACAATAACTCAGAATCAAAGACGAGATAATAAGCAGAAAGGTAGAGAAGTGGAAACACAGTATAAGAATGTTGACTATAAATGTAGCTAACGTCACTGAACAATTTATGTGGAAATTGTCAAGTGGGAGGCATAAACTTTCACCAAAAACTCAGTAAAATATTACTAAAAAGAAAAGAACATCAGCCTTTTCATTTTTATAAACATTGGAAGGAATTGTTAATTGAATATGTGAAATGTATGGCTTTTATCTGTGTCATTTTTCTAGGTTTTCAGCATGTTTTTGGAGACACTGGTTGATTTTATAATAATTCATAAGGATGACCTACAAGACTGGCTTTTTGTTCTTCTCACACAATTATTGAAGAAAATGGGAGCAGATTTACTTGGATCTGTGCAAGCCAAAGTTCAGAAGGCTCTAGATATAACGAGGTAATTCTTTAAGGAGACCATTTTCACGTTATGTTGTTATTGTTATGTGCCATCGAGTTGCTTGCGACTCATAGCAACCCTATGTGTAAGAGCCCTAAACGTCATTCTATCCTTTGCCAACCTCGCTGTCTCAAATGCACTCATTCCCACCACTCCACTCACAGAATCGAACCATCTCATCAAGGGTCTTCCTCTCCTGCACAATCGCTCCACTCTCCCAAACATGATGTCCCTCTCCAAGGACCAGTCCCTCCTTGCAACATGCCCAGAGTATGCCAGATGCATTATCTTTTGTTCCATGTAATTTCTGTCTGCCCACTCAAGTAACTGCTGTCTTGTTTCCCAGGCTCCTGACATGTTTGTTAACGTGGCCCAGCCACCCCAAAATAGGAATGATCTCTTCAGGGCTAAAGCATACAAAGATTTTTAAGAGTCCTATTTTCTGTCTCATTTAGGTTAAACAAAATTTCTAACCTACCAGTTGAATGAAATGTTAGAATCCGTGGCTTAATCTCCTGCCGGTTTATAGAGATGAGAGCAAGCTGAGACTTGGAGCAGGCCACCGAGTTTCTCAGAGCTTAGAGGCCAAAGTATAGTCTGGAAGAACCGAGATTATTTGGTTTCTACCCACAGTCCCTTAATCTTACAGCCTTCTTTCAGCAACCAAGAAAAATCCAGCATCCTTATTGTACATGTAATGTTCCCTTTAATTCGTGTACACTTTAATATTAATAATTATATCAGATGAAAGTGTCTGTTGTGAAACATTTTGTGTTAAATCAGTCTTTACAATTCTGTACTTAGATTCTTTCATATTGTGCATTTTGTAGATGAGAAAGTTGAGGCATAGACATAAATGTCATTCATCTAAGCACATAATAAAACAGAGTCAAAATTTGAACCCAGGTTTGAGAGCATATTGGTGTTCTACACTGTGAACTCTTTTTTTTTTTTTTCCCACTAGCCCTATGGATCTGTGTAATTACAGTGCTGTGAAATTTAGATACCCAAAGGAATTTTCTTTCTCATTTCTGTTGAACTACTTAAGACTTTCAGATTCCATCACCCCTTGAAATGATAATGCTTATTGAAATTAAGATATTTTTCTCTATACCAAGTGCTAATGGATTTATAAACATTTATCCTAGGCTTGATTGAAGGCCCTAGGCTGATCCAGCTGCCATGACTAAGAAAAGTGAATAAAAGAAGGTTCTGGTGTGCTTCAGAGCCACAGCCTGTGTTGCCATGTTGGAGTGGGGCCCATGGTACCAGGCTTTCCAGGAAAGGTCACAAGTGTGGATTTGGGCAATATAGTTGAAATTTTCCGTGTTACTGTAAAAGCAAAATGAAATGTACGAGCCAGATTTGTGTTGCAGGTCACATTTAGCAAGCTTATAAATGGTAGGAATCTTCTCAAGGGGCCCTAATAGCATAGTTTGTTGAGTGTTGGACTGCTAATTGAAGTTGACAGCTTTAATTCACTTGCCACTGTCCAGGAGAATAAAGCAGCCGCCCCGCTTCAGAACCTTGACAGATGTTTGCCATGATTCAGTGGCAGTGGGTTAAGTTTGAAGTAAGATCTGTTTCAGATTTTAAGGTATGGTGATATTAAGGCTATGTTCCTGAACTGGTGGTTAAGAAAACAAATTGTACCTTATTGGTTTTTTGGATGCCTCTCTTAAGAATTTTAATTTCAGTAGATTTGATTTCAACACCCTAAGGTGTTCACATTATTGCCACCTTTTTCTCAACAGCTGAGATGTGTAGCTCTGTAGGCGTCTGTGTTCTGTGTTTATCAGTGATGAGTTCACTTCTGGCAGTGATAGACCTTTTAATCCTCTACAGTTTCTTTCTTTGGTTTGTGCCTAGAAACAGGTCACATTTCTGAATTGAACATGCCAGTTAAATTAAGTGTATTTGTCATCTATCCCTTGATACAGAAGAGAGTCGGGCATTTTGCATATGGTATTTCAATCCTTGTCTTAATTTACAGTCAGTCTGAGTCACTTAACTGCATCAGTAAAGAAACCAAGGACTGATTCAACTATGAACACTAGAGTATACATGAACACTAGAGTATGCTTAATTTCTACTAATGGTCCTCAGAGCTTCCTGCGTATAAATGGAATTCTGTTTAGTCAAATATACTGGGGGTTTTTTCAGTTATCCTAATATGATAAGCACTAAAGAGGAAGACCTTGAATGAGATGGATTGACCCAGTGACTGGGGTAATGAGGATGGGAATGTTGGGGATGATGAGGTCGGCTCAGGATGGAGCAGGGTTCTGAGCTGTTCTACATAGAGGCACTTTGAGGTGCACTCTACTTGACGGCACTTAAAAACAATACAGCATGCTAGTACCTAACATACACAACATATATTTTTCTTTGAAATTATTTTACTTTTCAGATTAATCTGAGGTAGGTACTGATTGCTTTATTTTATAGACTGAAACTTGCATTCCTGCTTCTTTTATTAAAATTAATTAAAATTTTATAGACTATAAACTTTTATATCTATAGAATTAACTATAGGTAGAGAAAATTTTACAGAAAACACAATCCAGAGAAATCATTCAATCCTTTAACCTCCACTGTAATTGATGATTTTATTATATCATCTTGTCTCTTAGTATAGAAGTCATATCCTCATTATCCATATCGGTTTCAGTATACAGTTTTAAACTAATCATAGTGTCTTGGAAGAAATGTAACCAGAATGCTTCTTAGACATGAGGATAGAGAGACTGTTTCATGTACGTTGAGCATGCTATCTGTCAGGAGGGTACTGGTTCCTGGAAGTAGACTTGCTTCGTGAGGTAGGAAGGTGGTGAAAAAGAGCACAGCCTCAGTGAGATGGATTGCACAGTGGAGCCCAGTGGCTGCAACAGAGGGCTCAAACAGTAGCAGAAGTGAAGATGGTGCAGAAGTAGGCTGTGTTTCGTCCAGTGTTACCTCAAAACAGTGTCTTGGCTGTACCATTAATACAATGTGAATGACTAACTACAAATTGAATGCCTTTAAAGAAAGAGAATTTTACGAAAGAGAATTTTACTTGATAGTTTTGGAGGCTCAAATTCCAAAGCATTGACTTTTTTACACATGTTGTTTGTTGTCAAATCAAACTGACCCACAACTGACTCTCCAGATGATTTTCAGAAGCAGGAAAACACATGGAAGGAGATTGCCCGTCTTTGTCCCACAAGTGCATTCAAACCATTTGCCTCTGGCCTGGCAGCCAGCTCCTTCTAAACACCAGTGCTCCTTTATGCATAGTCTCAAGCATATCTTGGTTCCTTGATTTAAAAGAAAACTCATACAATACCTGTTTTCTCATGTGTGCATATCTTTGTGCCCTTTTTATACCTCAAGTGACTAGATTTAGAACCCATATTACCAGATGTGACCCAATTAATATGAAAAAACAACAACAACAAACAAACCATTTCCAAACAGAATTACAACCATAGGTGTATGGGTAAGATTTCAATACATGTTGAGGTTGGAAGCACAATTTAATTTATAACAATTAATAATTACAGCATTTTGAGAGAGTAAGCACTCACTTCCATTAGTCAAGAGCCTTTTAGGTTTGCTTAATTGGATTAAAAATGTTAAATGACTACAAAAACGGGATCATTAACAGGTAAGAAATGAGGTAAGAGAAAAGACTTCTAGGACTTGAGACCTCTGTGTCTTCTGTAGCTGGATAGGGAATTGTTCTTTGCAGACAAGCACTTTTATGGTAGTTATTGTGTAAAATTAATAAGCAATGGCCACGCTGGAGCTAAGGAAGATAATATACCTAAAAGAGTCAGCTCTGAACACCTAGTTGAGACATAAAAATAGCATTTTTAAATTGAAGGTGTTTTGATGTAAGCATTAGTCAGAAGGGTAATTGGAAAGAAAGTGCAAAAACCTTTAAAGGGTCGGGGGGGATATCTATTTTGGTTTATTAATTGGTCTGAATTCTTAAAATAATATACTTAAAACATGTTTTGGAGCTGTGGTGGCCAAGTGGTAAGAAACTGCTCTACAATCCCAAGAAGACACAGTTCAAATCCACCAGCTGCTCCATAGAAGAAGGATGAGCATTCTCCTGTGCAATTAACTGCCTCTGAAAATCTGCTGGAGGGTCAGCTAGGGGTTGTTTCTAACTCAACAATACACAACAATAAAAATGAAGCATATTTAGTATGTGCTTTGTAGTTTAAATTTAAACATTTTAATTTTTGCAAGTTTAATATTTCTAAGTTAAAACGCTATATTAAAAATGTGAACAAATAAAAATTTACAGAAGTTACAAAACGTTCAAAATATTTTTGTTTATATATTTTTGCATTCTTCTCTAATAGATGTATCTTTTTTTTTAATACTTAGGGATTCTTTTCCATTTGATCAGCAATTTAACATTTTGATGAGATTTATTGTGGATCAAACTCAAACTCCAAATCTTAAGGTTGGTAAACAATTTGTCATTATAATTCAACTTTTCAGCACTCAGATTAGCTTAAAGTTCATTTATTTATACATCACTGTTTGGCTTTTATAGATAAAGATGCTGTGAGCTTTCTTGCAAAAATCTTTATGAACATATTAGTATTTCTCTTGATTAAATAACAAGTGGTAGTATTCATAGGATGAGCCTATATGTAGCTTTACTAGAAACTTCCAGAATGGTTGTATGATAGTATATTTCTACCAACATTGTACAAGAGTTCTAGTTGTTCCATATCCTCATGGCCTTTGGTAATTAATTGTTAAATATTAAGTTGTAATCATACCTAAAATAAGAAGACAAAATTTGAGAGATGTGAGTTAATCTGACGTAGATCTTCTTTATCACTTGTTACTTGATGCTTACACTGAAGTTTTGAGAGGGATCAGATAAATAATACTCTTTTTTTCTCTGGTATTAAAACCAGTTGAAGAGTCTAAGGAAATGATAAAGTAGAAAATCCGTTTTATTCCTATTAATTCTTGGCACAAAGTGCCTCATCTGTGTGTGAAGAACTAATTGCAGAGTTGCAGTTACCCTCCCAGTTAGTTGCAGAACTGGAAAATGCCATCTTCCCACGTAGACTCCTACAATGGGAATCTCTCATGGCAGGAGAATGGGCAGAGCACCAATGGTCAGAGACAGGTGTGAGATCTGAAAGCGAAGGGAATGGAGCTGCATACCAGTCCCTATTTACTCAGCAGTCATATCATATTTTGTATAGCTGTATATCTGTGTGGAAACCCCTTCTTAGAAATTTTATTGAAAGAATCATAAAGTGTACTTACTGTTTATAATTATTGGCTCTTGCAGGTCAAAGTTGCAATCCTAAAATACATTGAATCTCTGGCCAGGCAAATGGATCCGACCGATTTTATAAACTCTAGTGAGACAAGACTTGCTGTATCTAGAATCATTACCTGGACAACAGAACCAAAGAGCTCAGATGTGAGAAAGGTACGTCCAAGACACTTAAGGTAGAATTACAAACTTTCTTAGGCGGGGGTCAGAATTAATGTGACTGCTTAGTAGCCATCACACCCAAATGTGTCCATACTGTCCTGTGGAAACAAGACTTTGCTGCTGCACCTCATCTAGTTTTTAGGGGGAGTAAATCACACTGAAGCATATTGTCTGTCATTCTCCCATGGAGCAGCAGCTGGTAGATTCGAGCTCCTTGCCTTTGGGTTGGCAGCACAGTTCCTTACCACCAAGCCATCAGAGCTCCCTTGTCTTTTATTTTAAGAAAAATACTTGTTATTTTATTGTGAAATTGTGTTAAGATGTGTATAAAGTTGTAAAGAGGACCAAGACAACAAAAATTTCCCAGATCAAACCCATTGCTGCTAACTTGATTTTCATTAATAGCAACTTATAGGATGGAGTAGAACCACCTCCATAGGATTTCAAGGTTGTATGTCTTTACAGAAGCACCTGCCTCAGCTTTCTCTGACCAGCAGTTGGTGGGTTCAGACAGACAATCTTCCAGTTAGCAGCCCAGCATGTAATCCACTCCGCCGGTAGAACTCTTTGTAAAGAGCACAGGCTACTTATTTTTAATTATTAAAACTGTTGTAATCATTAATACATGCAAATTGTTTACTTAGTTTCTATCATAAGCATATAACAAACAAAAGCTAATGTTTTATTGCTATTATTTTCATTTTCTTCTCAGTTAAATTATTTTTAAGCTTGAGTTTGAGGTATTGCCTTTGTTCTTTTCTTTTTCATAAAAGCTAAATACCTTTTCCTACTTTTAAAAGCTAGATTTCTTTGTTCTGTGTTCTGGCTAAACATATTTGGTTTTAGTTTATTTGGGAATAAACACGAACCTTCATTTTATTTCTTCTGTCCCATACTCTTAATCTATAGCCATTTCTGTCAGTTTACCCTTTGCTTTTTGGTCTTAGGGGAAAAGTGTGATTGCACATCATAATGAGCACTTTTGGTGCATTTCCAAATGTAAATACTGTCATCATGCAGTATACAGGGCACTGCAGATACCAAAATCTGTGGATGTAGATAAGTCCATAGATAAGATATTCTGGTGTTCATGCAAACAACACAGTCACCTCCTCCTATAGCTTAAGTCTTTTTTGGATTACTTGTCAGGAGCTCTTATGGCATCATTTATTGTCCTACTAACCAAAAGTCCACGCTTCTCTAATAGTTCAAATTCACCAGAACTCTTGTTAAAAAATTTCACCTCACATAAATGGACATCAGTGTTCATTAGCAGCATTATCCACCATTTCAAGAACATGGAAACAGGCCAAATGCCCAACCACAATCAGATGGATAGAGAAATTATGGTACATTCATAAGAAGGAATACTACACAGCACACAGGAGCAATGATTTTTGAAAATCACTTCCTGAGTTAGGAGGGGCTGAAGCTCATGATGCTAAGTGAACTAACTCAGTCCCATAAGGACAAATACTGTATAGACGATTATAGAAACAGACAGCTAGTTAACCATGTATCAGTATCCAAGTGGGGGAGGGTAGAAGCAGAGGGGTGAGGATAGGCAGGGGGCTAATCATAGGGTCACACAATTTGATGGGTGGATGCAGGGATGGCTAAGGAAAATGGTAAGATCTGGTGTGAAAAACAATATACATGAACTTGGTAAGTAAACCAGTATAAAATAAAAATAATTTTTAAATTTTATTTAAAAATATAGATTTATAGCCTCAAAGACACAGTCAAGGGTCCTTATGAATGGGAATGGACTTTACTCAAAGGCAGTGAGTTTTGAATTTTTAGTAAGATTACTTATAATACCTAAAAATATTATCTAAATAACAATGATTTGTGTTTGAGGAATCGCTTTGACCATTTACTTGATTTCTGAGAGCCATTTGTTTCATAGTTGTTATGTTCTATCAAGCCCCTTGCGACTCATAGCGATCCAGCGCTGAACCCTGCTCTATCTTGAGCCAATTTCGTTTCCAACACACCTACCCTCATTACCCCAGTCACTGTGTCAATCCATCACATTCAGGGCCTTCCTCTCTTATGCTGTCCCTCCATCCTTCCAAGCACAATGTTCTTCTCCAAGGGCTGGTTTCTCCTGGCAACATGCCCAGCATGAGACAACATGAGACAGAGCATCAAAATTCTTGTCTCCAAGGAGCTGCCTGGTTTTAACCTCTCCAGGACAGACCTGTTTGTTCTTCTGGCAGTCCATGGCATGTTTAGTACTCTTCTCCAGCACCACAGCTCTAAGGCATGGGTTGTTCTTCTATCATCTTTAGTCATTGTCCAACTTTCTTATGCCTAGAAAGTAATTGCTAAGGCCATGGCTTGGGTCAGGTGCACCTTAGTTTCTAAACTAACTGACATCATTGCTCTTAAGCTCTCTGAAGAAGTCCCTAATAGTAGATTTTCCTAATGCAATTCGTCTTTTCATTTTCTTTTCTTTTCTTTTTTTTAATTATTATTTTTGTGTGAGTGTACTATCAAATCAGATCTGACTGGTACAGGAGGAGATTGTCCCTCCTTCCCCGGCAGAGCATCTGGTGGATTCAAACCGTGCGCCTCTGGGATTGTAGTTGCTGCAGCTCCTTGCCACTAGGCCACCAGAGCTCCCCTTCATCTTTTCATTTTCTGGTTGCTGGTACTAAGCATGCTGATTGTGGAACCAAGGAAACTAAAGTTGTTAACAATAACAAGCTCGTCTCTGTCTGTCATGATGCTGCGAATTGAATTGGTCCAGTGGTGAGAATCTTTCTTCATATTGAGCTTCAATCCATAATCAAGGCAACAATCATTGACCTTCTGCAGCAAACACCTCAGGTCTTCCTCAGTTTCACCAAGCAGAGTTGTGTCATGTGCATAACACATGTTGTTAATGAGTCTTCCTCCAGTCCTGATGCCACATTCCACCTCATTTCGTGAAACAACATATGATCAAGAGACAGTGGTGATGAAGGAGAAAGTTGCTCTGAATCGAGTTGGCAAAAAACAGGGCCCCAGGAATTGATGGCATACCAGATGACAGCAAACAGACACTGCCCTGTGACACTCATCAGGTTGTGCCAAGAAATCTGGAGGACAGCCATCTGTCCAGCTGACTAGAGGAGACCCATATTTACTCCTATTCCAAAAAAAGGTGATCTGACAGAGTGCAGCAATTATCGAACAGTATCATTGACTTCACAAACAAGATCCTGCTGAAAATTATCCAAAAACGAGTGGAACAATAAATCAGCAGAGAAGTGCCAATGTGCAAGCTGGGTTTAGAAGAGGCTGTGGCACTAGGGATATTATATCTAATGTTAGATGGATCGTGGATGAAAGCAAAGAGTACTAGAGAAATGTCTGTTTGTGTTTCATTGACTGTGTGGATCACTACAAACTGTGGCTGACTCTGAGAAGAATAGAAATCCTAGAACGACTTGACTGTGCTCATGTGAAACTTATGCTTGGACCAGGAAGCAGTCATCAGAACAGAGCAAAGAAACTCTGCATGGTTCAAGATTAGGATAACTGTGTGCCAGGGTTGCATCCTATCTCCTGTTTTTTTCATAGCAGCAAGGGGTTTTCACATCACAAGTAGCACATGATTAAAACCTGAGACAAATAATACTATAACAAGGATCATTGAGAAAGCAAAGGACTAAAGCAGAGTATGGCTACCCATCCCTTCATCTGCATGGATTCATCGTTGTGTACAGCAAATTCAAATTTTGCTCTTTGAGGATTTCTGAAATTTTTGTTTTTTCTTTGCAAATACTGTTAACTTTTGGATTCAGAGTCTGGGGATATAGATGGCTTCTCTCCCTCCTAATAGAGTTCAAAGAGATGAGCTACAGGATTATCTAATATAAATTATTTACTATTTTTAATGGTCTTCATTTTTTTTTTTACTGCTTTGTATTATCTGAATGCCCAGACTTCATAGCTTTAGTTCAGATAGCTTGTTCACTGATTTGCAGCTCCTTCCCTAGACTGCACCTCCTTCCCCAGACTGCACCACCTTCTCACAGTTTGTCCTTGTGAGTACTGCTTGACTCCATGCCAGGTCTGGGACAGTAATTCCGATTTTCATAGGGATTTGAGAGGCTTCAGATTAACCAGGAGAGAGTAAAACCTAGATTTTGTTCCGTTTCTTATTGGGTCCGTCTCACACACATACGCTTCTGACTGATGTTAATGTTACTTTAGACCATTTCACTGGGTACTGAATTACAAGACATCTAGACTGCTGGTGGAGTCCTAACCTTGTTGCCACAGTTCTTGACTGCCTAGCCTTGTTGTTGTAATTGTTGTCCAGTCGAGCATGACACCTAGCATCCCTATAAACAACAGACCTGAATCCTGTCCTGTCTTGTACCATCCTCATCATCTCTGATATACTTGAATTCATTGCTGAAGTCACCGTGTCAGCCCATCTTGTTGAATGTCTTCTCTTCCACTGACCCTTCACCATTTCAAACATGATGTCCCTTTCCAAGGAATAACCCCTCCTAGCAACATGTCCAGAATATGAGAGGTGAAGCTTTGCTTTCCTTGCTTCTAGAGAGGACTCTGGTACACTCTTTCCAAGGCATAATGGTGCTAGATTACCTACCATCTTTTAATACAATAGTAAAAGAGAAATGCTAAATAAAGAATAATTGAAGATTGTGGAACATTCCTGTCAATTTTGTTTGGCACATTAGTGACAGTCTAAAGGAAGCAACAATCGTTATTTAAGAAGAAAACTCTGCTTTTCTTCTCTCTGCTTTCTCGGATCAACGCCAGAGTACTTGTCCAAGCTTTATTTCTCTTTGATCTGTTAGGAAGAATTCTTTACTACTATAAGGTGTGTCCAGAATTGTTCTGGCAGCCTGGTGGTTAAAGTCTCAACTGCTGACCCAAAAGTCAGCAGTTCACATCTACCAGCCACTTCATGGAGAAAGATGTGACAGTCAGTGTCTAAAGACTGCAGCCATGGGAACCCTATGGAACAGTTTTGCTCTGTTCTAGGGTTGCTGTGAGTCATAATAGATTTGACAGCTGTGCATTTGCTTTATGTTTCATCTGCAGTATTGTACTTTTCACCCCCAAATTCCACTGCAGGAAAAGCTTGAGACTCATTTCCTTTTAAGTTGTTGTTTGATTCTTAAGTTGCCTTAGGTTTTTCCATTAGAAGAATTCCACACAGCTTTGGGATGTTGTCTGACTGTGTAATGTTCTTGACTCTTGAGAAAACAGTCTGCATACATGGATGAATCTAGAGGACTTTTGTTGTTGCTCTGTGCCATTGAGTCACCTGCTGCTCATAGCAACCTTATGTATAATAATAGCTCTGAAGCCTGCCTATCCTGAGCCATTCTGTGACACACCTCCCTCCATTCCCCCAGTTACCATGTCAGTCCATCTTGTCTGAGGTCTTCCTCTCCTGTGCTGTCCCTCCACCTTTCCCACCCAAATCAAGTCCTGGAATGCCAAGAAGAAAAAAGAACTGAAGGCAAAAACAGAATGAGAAGCCAGGTGGAACACAAAGACTTCCTTGGCACACCTGTCTCTGCCCAGGAATCCCAGGTCTGCGGAGTGTCCACACCAGTGGCTAGCTGATGGACACATGAAATACTGCTTTCTGTTCCTCTTGCCCTCGTAGAGATGGGGATAGTGACTTTCCTCGGCCACAGGACACATGGCTGGCAATGTTCCTTAGCTTTTTTTCTTGGCTCTACCTGATGCCAGACTCTCACCCCATTGTTTGTTTGGCACTGGAAGCTTGCAAGGCTAAACTCATGGTCTCGTTCAAGAAACTAGCAGATTGTGCTGTGTCACACTCATATTTCAAGGACAGCACCATGAGGATTTGAGTTCGGCAGTGATCGTTACTTCACACCCACTGCCTAGACAGGCAGAGGCATAGTCCCTAGCCAGGTGGACTGCTTGAGTCTCTTGTGAGGTCAGGAGAAACCATGACAGGTTGGGTTCCCTAACCAGGGACAGATCCTTCCAGATCAGACCTCTCATCTCCACCTATAAAGATGACAGGACATCAGTGTCTGGGAGGCAACTAAATGATAACCTCAAAATAGCAAAGAAGCCAGGAGAAAATGGAACAAAAAAAGTCACCAAAGTACAGAAGAAGACAAAGGCTATTGGAACTTTCTGATAAGGAACTGGAAAGAATGTTATTTAAATATCTTCTTACAGATTGCGAAAAACCCAGAAAATAGAGAATAATTAATAAACAACTATGCAAAATCAGAAATATAATAAGAAATAGAAAATTAGAATCAATGCAAAGCATCAAGATGAAATTCAAAACATTAAGACTAGTCTGCTGCTGCAACTCTGCCGCAGCACCACCCTCCCGCCAGCACCACCACAGTGGAGGACATGGATGAATCCAGCAGCATAGAGGACCATCCTCCCGTTAGCGCCACCACGGTAGAGGATATGAACAAGTTGAGCAGCATAGAAGAGTTTACAGAGGGCTCCAAGATCAGCTCCAGCAAGAGTCAGCAGGATGGTGGCAAGATGGTCAGTGGAAGCTTAAGCTAGGATACAAGCAAGCAAGACCTGACTCTCTGAATTTGGAGAGGTGGTCAACTGCACAACGAAAACAGATCCAGCCACGAAACAGTCAAGGGAATTGATGCTGCTAATGTTGATAAGGTTTTGGAACTGAAAAAAACACAAACTGGATGACAAATTGATAGACCCCAGAAAAGCTAAAGCTTTAAAATGGAAGGAACCGTTGTGGAATTGTTGGGACAGTGAAATTAATAACCTGTATAAAATGGCTGGCATGAGACACACATTTAATAAATATTAATAGAAACAAAAAAATAAAATGGCAAGAACCCCCCAAAAAAGGATTTTATAGGTAGATTGAGCCCATATATTTCTGAAGAGCAAATTAAAGAATATTTTGGTGCTTTGGGATAGATTGAAAATATTTACCTTCCTATGGATACAAAACAAACGAAAGAAGAGGATTTTGTTTTATTTCATATACAGATGAAGAGCCAATAAAGAAATTATTAGAAAGCAGAAATCATCAAATTGATCTGGGAAGTATGAAATCAAAGTTGCACAGCCTAAAAGAAGTATATAGGGAACAACAACAGAAGAAGTGCTGCAGCTGATGGGTGAGTTGGTAATAGGGGTCGTGGACAAGGTCAACAGAGCACATGTGATAAGGCATCTCAAGGAGGTGCCAGTTAATTAGCCATAATAAAGGTCATTGGCTAAAACTGGAGGAGATGCTAAAGTAACCCATCATGCGGAACAATGTTGAAGCTTGATCTTCTGTTGGTCTCAGATGATTATTTTGTAAAAGACTTTCTAATGAACAAGACACAGTTGTGTCCTACTACATATACCTGCCAGTCAGTAGGCCAGGTGGTTGTCCTCCAGATTTCTTGGCACAACGTGGTGAGCACATCCAGGGCAGCATCTGTTTGTTGAAATCAACCGGTATGCCATCATTCCTGGGGTCTTGTTTTTTGCCAGTTCTTTCAGAGCAGCTTGAACTTCCTCCTTCATCACTACAGGCTCTTGTTCATATGTTGTTTCATGAAATTCTTCTGTGTCCACCAATTCCTTTTGTACAAAGACTATGTATACTCTTTCCATCTTTTATTGCTTCCCGAATCATTTCATATTGGGCCCAAAGCATCCTTAAGTATTCCAACTTGAGGTTTGAATTTGTTCTTCAGTTCCTTGAGCTTAAGAAATGCTGAGCAAGTTCGGGCCTTTTCATTTTCTGACTTCAGCTCCTTGCACATTTCGTTGTAATACTTTACTTTGTCTTCCCTTGCTGTCCTCTAAAATCTCTGTTCAGCTCCTTAATATCTTGATTTCTTCCCTTTGCTTTGGCTTCTCGGCACTCCAATGCAATATGAAGAGTTTCTTCGTCTTTGTAATGACCTTTTGCGTTCTTCCTGGATGATAGTCTTGATCCTCCCACAGCTCATCCAAAAATTACTGGAACAGCACATTAAACACAGAGCTGCCTGAAGTGCAGGCTGGATTTAGAAGAGGCCGTGGCACTAGGGTTATTAAACCTAATGCCACATGGATCTTGGCTGAAAGCAGAGAGTTCTAGAGGAATGTCTCTCTGTGTTTCATTGACTATGTAAAGGCATTTGACTGTGTGGATCACAACAAACTGGCTGACTTTGAGAAGAATGGGAATCCCAGAACATTTGATTGTGCTTCCGCAAAACTTATACTTGGACCAGGAAAGCAGTCGTCAGAACAGAGCAAGGAAACACTGCATGGTTCAAAATTGGGAAGGTTGTGCATCAAGGATGTGTCTTATCTCCATATCTTTTCAATCTGTATGCAGAACAGATTATTCAGGAGGCTAGGATCTATGAGGAGAAGTGTGGCATCGGGATTGAAGGTAGACTCATCAACAGTCTGGGTTAAACAGGTGACACAACCCTGCTTGCTGAAACTGAGGGGTACCTAAAGCGCATGCTGCAGAAGGTTAAGGATTGCAGCCTTCAATATGTATTGAAGCTCAACGTCAAAACAAAGATTCTCATCAGTGGGCCAATTGGCAGCATCATGATAGGTGGTGAAAAGATTGAGATTGCTGACAGCTTCAGTTTGCTTGGGTCTCCAATCAGCACTCTTGGTACCAGCAGCCAGAAAATTAAAAGACAAATTGCATTTGAAAAGTCTGCTGTCAGAGAACTCTCCAAGATAATGAGAAACAACGGTGTCAGTCTTGAGACTAAGGTGCACCTGATACAGGCCATGGTCTTTACCAGTACTTGCTATGCATCAGAAATCTGGACAGTGACTAGGGAGGATAGAAAGAGAGTTGATGCCTTTGAGTTTATCTACCTGCCAATAGGTTTTATTTTTTTACTTTGTCCTTTGTGGTGTTTTGACTAGATGTGGATTTGTATTGATAAAAATTTTATTTATGATTTCATATTAAACCTCAAATGCTTCCTTATGTGAAAAAATACTAAGACTAAAATTATAGTAAATAAATAATGCATTGGAAGGATAAAGAGTAGAATCAAAGAAATGAAACAAGAATTGGAAGACACACTCAATACTAATCAGAGGAACACTCGAAAGAAAACAGTCTGAAGAAAGCATAAGATCTATGTGGGACAACATCATGAGGAATAATGTATGTGACATACATATCCTAATCACATGTCTAACATAAAAGACGATGAATACTGAAAGAAGCTCAGGAAAAACGAAGAGTCATCTACAGAAGACATCAACAAAATAAAGCTCTGATTTCTAAGTAGAAATAATTCAGGCAGGAAAGCAATGGGATAACATATTTAAAACTTGGAAAGAGAAAATAAAAAGACAACCAGCCAAGAAAGTGCATACAATTATGAGATATCATCCCACCCTAGTCAGAATAGCAAAATCTACCAGAACAGCAAGCAGCAAATGCTGGTGAGGTTGTGGAGAAACTGGAACCCTTACTCACTGTTGGTGAAAGTGTAAAATGGTGCAACCACTGTGAAAGGCAGTATGGCACTTTCTCCAAAAGTTGCAAATAGAGATACCATTTGACCCAGCAATTTCACTACTGGGAATATACCCCAAAGAGGCCATAACTGCCACTCAAGCAGATATATGCATACCCATGTTTATGGCGGCTTTGTTCACAATAGCAAGGAGTTGGAAACAACCTAAGTGCCCATCAGCAAACGAATGGATAGAGAAGCTGTGGTATATTCACACAATGTAATACTACACTGCATTGAAAAACAAGGAACTCATGCAATATTGTTCAAAATGGGTGACCACAGAGGACATTATGCTGAGTGAAGTATCTTAGTCACAAAAGGACAAATACTGCATGGTGCCACTGTTGTAAAACAGGACTGACCTCGCGGTTAGGGGGAGACTGAGAAAGATGAGTTCAGTAATGTATACTGCATTGAAACAGGTGAGGGAGAAAACTGTTTAAAAGGGATACGTTATTAGGTATTTTGTGATGACAGGAGTCCAGAGCAAAGGCTGCATCGTGGAGTGGACCTGGGGGGGAGGGACTGTAAAACAATGAAAGAATTTTTCTTTTACTTTTCCAAGAGGGTAGTTACTGGGGCGGGGGGGTCGGGAGGGGAGAAAAGTACAACAGTGAATAAATGGAAATCCAGGGTCTCTAAATTTTAATTGACATTAATAAGAAATTTTTTTTTAAAAGTGCATGCACCTTTCTGACATTCAGTAAGATTTTTTTTTTTGTTATAACAGTCCTTTATAAAACTACACATCTGGGTGAGCCCACCTCTTAGGAGGTTCCAGTAATTTGAACAGCTGTGAACACTAAGACATTGGGGGTATGTAGTGTCAGTCTGTTGGGGACTAAAGATAGGGCGAGAAAACAAAGATCTGCCACAATAAATTTCCAGAAGCTATGCAAAAAGGCAGTCTGAAATTTTGCCTTAAGAATCTTGTCCTCCAAAGTCCAGGAGGAGAGCTTAGATTGTTTTCAGTAAGATATTTTTAAATACATAGACTACTTTGCATGATTTTCTGAATTTGTTGTGTTTAAGTAAAATTTAACCATACACAAATCAAATAATGTCAACAGTACATTAAACTTGTGGTGAAATCGTTTCAGATAATGGTTTATTGAAAATATTAAAAATGTAGAAACTTCTATCTTAGCATTATTGATCCATTTTTAAACTTGTATCTTTTTTCTTTTTAAATAAAATTTTTAATTTTATACTGGTTTACTTACAAAGTTCGTGTACATTGGTTTTCACACCGAATCTTTCTCATTTTTCTTTACCCACCCCCCCCTCTATCCATCAGATTGTTACTCCCCTACCCAACCTCACCATTTTGACTCTCCGCCCCTTGGATCCTTATACACATATTGCTAGTTTTCTTTTAAACTTGCATCTTAAAAGGACATTGGCACTTTTAGGGGAGCTCTGGTGGCCTAGTGGTAAGGAGCTGCAACTACAATCCCAGAGGTGCATGGTTCGAATCCACCAGATGCTCTGCCGGGGAAGGAGGGACAATGTCCTCCTGTACCAGTGAGATCTGATTTGACGGTACACTCACACAAAAATAATAAAATTTTAAAAAATAATAATAAAAAAAAGGACATTGGCACTTTTAATTTTAATGGAAAAACTACTAATAATTATATTTAAGATATAAGGAAAACAACACAGTATTTACTTGCTCAGTGATGTTTAAGGAAACCTTTGGAAATGTTAAAAATAGAAAATTTTTTTTAGAGATACTTTTAGGTTTGTCATTAGTTTTTAAATTTGGTTAAATACATTTGGGTATTATCATCCACACCTTCAAACACAAAATAGTAGATTTGTTATTGAAATATTTTAACGTCTTTATTTCCCAGCAAGCATTTTCATATTATGTGAAAAATTCATAATACTTCAATCTTATTATCATCTTTATAAAAAAATAAATACATAAAGGAAAAATAAATAAAATATTAGATAAATGGAAATCACTTTTTATAATGTGTTTTCCTATTTGTCATTTGCCCTTTTATTTATTTATAAAAGATGCCGGTTAGCATTAACAGAAATATTCCTTGATGTAGTTTTTCTGAATCAAAATTCTGGTAATCTGCATTAATTCTGTGAGGCTTTGTAGTGTAATCCCAGTTTGTTTAGTACTATTGAAAGCTCATTATTTGAATGGCTGGGACTCATTTGGTTGTTATTTCAGCTAAATGTTTTCTCCTATTTTGCTGCAGCATATTGTCACAATAATGAGTAGAATGGTTTCCAAAAAGCAAATGAGCACTTGTCCCTTCTAATACTTTGCTGACTTCCCAAAGACTCTGTCTCTCTGGTTCGTATATATAGACATAGGTGCTTTTGCGATATATTCCAACTTTGTCTTTCTTTAGAGTGTTTCATAACAGCAGGTCTGTGCTATCCTCTAGGGTACCTGAGGAAGGACTAGGAGACAACAGTATCTCACGATAACCAAGCACAGCTCATTTAGAAGCTTGTTCTTTCTGGGCAAGGGTCAGAATCCTGGCTAGTTCTGACTTTAAAGAGTGCGGAATATCTTAAACTGTCTTTTTTTTGTTCCCCCCTCCAACTGCTTCATTTAGCTATTTACCATCTTCTTTGTGGTACCAGACACAAATGAAACGTTACAAAAATTTATCATTCATTTTACTTTAGAAATCCAAGGCCAAAGAGTCAAAATTCGACTAGGGTTTATGTTTCTAGATAAAAATCTGGCTATGATTGCTGTTACATTTTTCCACATGTTTTTTGTTTTTTCTTTTGTATGTGAATGGTGTTCCGTTATTGGTGATATGTTTAAAAGTCTTTTCTTTAAAATTCCTTCATTGTACATCACATAACTTGGTCATGCCTTCTTTTTCTAGGCCGCACAAATTGTGCTCATCTCTCTCTTTGAATTGAACACTCCTGAATTTACAATGCTACTTGGTGCCTTGCCAAAAACATTCCAAGATGGTGCCACAAAACTCTTACATAACCACCTCAAAAATTCTAGCAACACCAGTGTGGTGAGTGCAGTGGAGCATGGTTGGTGGTTTCTGCATGTATGTTTCTGGAATCTCCTCTAATCAAGTAGCCTTTATTCTTGGTCTTTTATGGTAAATTATGAACTTCTCAAGGATAAAGCCATGTCTGATCCTGCTGTGTTTGTAGTTCCTATGTAAGCATTATATAAATGAATAAGTGAAAGGATCTGGTATTTAAATGTGACTTTTTCCTTATAGACACTGTGATTAGTTTTTCATTTATTGTGTTACTGTTACATTTTAACATTGCAAAATGCAAATACCCAGTTACCATATGACACTCTAGCTTAACCACTGTCAGTCCTCTAGGAATGCCTGTAAAAGTTAAGCACTTTTTTGCTTATATGTCCTTGAAATTGACCTTGTTATTCTAGGAGAGGGGAGAGAAAAATTATGCTGATTGTACCATTTGTTTTCATATAAGTTAAAACGTAAAGGAAAGAGTGGGGCTATAGTCTACATACACTCCTTGAATAATGGTGCTTATATTCTGCCTTTGTCCAGGGCTCACCGAGCAATACAATTGGCCGGACTCCTTCAAGACACACCAGCAGCAGAACCAGCCCCCTGACTTCACCCACCAACTGTTCCCATGGAGGTCTATCTCCAAGGTAAAGTCATTTCCACAGAAGTGAACAAAAAGGCCACACCGATTTCTAGATTTTGAGACCAAGCTTAATAACCCGAAAGAAAGTTGGATCTCAGGAGAGTAGGAGCTCTGTCCTCATTCAGATCATAACTGTGTTGTCTTGGTCAGTGTTATAGAGTTGTGTGGTAACTGAGCAGTTGATACTAAAATTCTTTTTTTCCCCTTCTTTGAATTCTTTTGAGCTCTGAACACTCTTTTAGTACCTTAGATTGTATATATTCTAGTACTTACAGATTTTAAGTCTTAAAATTAAGTTCTATGTTACCTAAAATTTTAATGTCGAAAATACAGATAGTTGTCACCTATTCTCTAAATGATGGGAAAACATGAAAATATTTGGTCTTGTACATAAACTCTTTATAATCAGTCCAGCTATACCAAGTCAGGGTCCATTTTCCAACCATGTGGCCTCTGCAAGGCTATTTGACTTCAATATGTGAGCTTGCATTTGAAGTCAAATGTTAACTGTTAAATAACTATGATTTAGAACCTAAGAACTAAAATAAGATTAGGATTTTCAGACTTAACATTACGACCTCTTCTTTCAAGATGTCCTATAGATATTCTTCCTTCAAGAACCTATACATTAATTCAAAAGAGAAACTGCTGCATCTCAGAATCTTTGGGTGACACCCCTGTGGCCAGAGACTTTAGAATTATCCTAAACCAACACTGCATGTGTACTGAAGATCCTTCCTTTGAGGAAGGAGCCAATATTTGGACCTGCACAAGTCACATGTGCTGTGATTGGCCACAGGGACAGCTATTGGAATCACTGACAGTTAAAATCAGGAGACACTTATCCTCTGGGTTACATCAAGATAGTAATGTTTTAGAAAAAGAATACTGTACATGTACCATTTTTTCCTTTTAACAGTTATCTATTTTGTAAGATGATAGAAAAAATTTTATATGCACACATTTTATATAAACATAGGTATGTTTATTGCTGCTATGTTTCAATAGCAAGGCATTGAAAACAACCCAAGTGCACATCAACAAACAAATGGATAGAGAAACTGGTACATTCACAAAATGGAATAGTACGCAGCATTGAAAAACAAGGGACTCATGAAACATTATACAAAATGGGTGGCCCTGGAGGACATTATTTTGAATGAAATATCTCAATCACAAAAGGACAAATATTACATAATGTTTCTGCTATAAAACAGGACTGACATTGGGTTGGGTTTGGGGGGGAAACTAAAAAGAAGAGATAAACAATGTACACTGCATTAAAGCAGATGAGGAAGAGAACTGTTTAAAAGGGGTATATGATTAGGTATTATTTTCATGGCAAGAGTCCAGAATAAGAACTGCATAGTAAAGTGGACCAAGAGAGGGGGGAGATCTGTATAACAATGAAAGATTTTTTTCCCCCCCTCATAAAAGCAAACTGGGGTTGGGGGAGGGTGGGCAGGGAGGAAAATATGCAGCATTGAATGAATGGAAATCCAAGTTCTCTATAATATTTCATTAAAATCTCAATTTTTTAAAAAATCACACACTTGAAGAACTACTGCTCTTCTAATGGTGGAACTGTAAATAAAGATTGTAGAAAAAAAACCAACCCAAAAGTTTAGAGATGTTCTTGAAAGCTGATTTTCTCAATCTTTTGGTTTCTTGACTGCTGTGTCTGTGGGTGTTGATTGTGCATCCAAGTAAATGAAATTATGGACAAAAAAACCCAACTTAAGTGTTTTTAAATTCATATTTTAAAAGTTTGCTACTCTGTCCTGACCAGCAGAACTTTAGTTTCTCAAAATATTCTAAAAGTATTGGAACATGTTATGCTTGTACATATACCTATATTGAAAACTGCTGCTGTACTATCAGTTCCAGCTCATAGCAACCCCCAGGATAGAGAACTGCTTTACAAAATCAGACTACAACATCATTTTCTCATGGAGCAGCTAGTGGATTTGAACGCTGTCTTTTTGTTGAGAAACTGAGTACTTTAACCACCAGGTCTCCTTTATATCCTGTAGTGCTTTACGATTTATATTGCCATTCCTTTCAAAACAGAACAAACACACACTTCTTGCTGGTCTCTGAGGCTGTAAATAACACAGGGAAGATGACTCCTCTTTCTTGTGCTGGTAAATTTGAACCGCCAGAGTCATGACCTTTGGGTTGGTAAAAGAACTCCATATGGGGTAGGCCAGGGAAAGTCTGATTTACCCAGATCTGACAGAGGTTCAGTCAGCTGGTTTTTCTTTTGTTTCTTTATTTTTTCCTTTTTTTTTTTTTCATACTAACACTGGTACATAAGAGACATAGTTTATCTTTAGTCACCAGGGTGCATTGTTGCTAGTAAAACAATAGTGTATTTCCTCCTAATAGGGTAATGTGTGGAAATCTTAGGTTCTCTGTACATTGTTGCCATTATCTAGTAGTAACTAGGAAATTTTTTCTTCCATAATACAGAGTTCATAGTGATTTCACTGCTAGATGGCACATTCAAATTATTTTTTTACATATGCATTAAGTTTTTAATTATCTGCTAGTAGTCTAAGTAAAATTTGGTGGGGTCTGCCAATGTAATTTGGCAAAGCTAAGAATCGACTCAATCTAATTTTCATGGATCCCTATATATTTAAGAATTTTAATTTCTGTTTCTAAGTCCCATTTCTCCTAAATTGTGATCCTGGAGTGATAATGACCTCGGTTTTTATTGTTAGAAATACGGGTTAGTGAAAGAAGGAAGAAAGTAAGTTTGTTCTAAATATTGTGAACAAACTCTGCAATATTGAATGTGTAGTGTTTTGAGGTTTACTCCCTTTTGTATTGCGTGCTCTAGTCACTTAGTGAGTAAGGAGTTACTCAGCCAACCCAAAGCAGGCTGTTCAGGGACACCAAGTGCTTTGTGGGGGTAAGATGGACAGTCTCTTCCTGTGCAGTACTGTCTCTGAAAAACCATGGGAGGGTCCGCTATGAGTTGGTTCTGATTCAACAGCAATGAGATTGAGATTTTATTTTTTAATTTTTTTTTTTTAGCATCATTAGCCATTTTATAAACGTGAACTTAAAAGAGAAAGAATTTTTCTTAAAACAGAAATTGTCCTTTTGTGGTTAAAACTAGCTTATATAATTATGGCCTTAGAAATACTCAAATAGGCTACTTATTTTCTATTAAGTAACTATAAAAGAAATTAATTCCTACATGAAATAAAATAATGTCTGTATTCTAACACTGTGAGGAGGTAGTAAGTTCTACAGTATATAAATCTCAACTGTTTTCCTGAGAAATGCTCTCAAAATGAATTTTCTTTGATCTTGTTCTTTTCAGTGTTCTAGGCCATATATAAGGTTAGCTTTTCATTCTAAAAGAGAAAACTTATCACCTGTTGTTAATTTTTAATCATACTTCAGCATCAGAATGAACTTTCTACAAATCAAAATGTCTACCTTCAGATCATGGTAATAAAATATTCTAAAATGAAGAATAAATCTAATTTGATAATCTTTTAGAATATAGTTAGTCAGGAAGCAATTTTCATCAGGCCAGCTGTATTATAGAAGCTATAATAGGTTCTCCTTTTATAAAACACTCCATTAATTGTTTTTCCTGTGTGAGGGTGAATTCCTGCTTTTTATCAGCTAATAAACAACTATATTAGGTATTTGGATAGATTTAGGCTAGGACATTTTCTGTCATGAAACACATTTACATTTTACCTGGTGTGAATTTATGATTAGAAAACGGTAGAAAAGGACTTCAGACATCATTTGAAGTCTGTTCCCTTTTAAATATATATGTACATAAATGTAGTTCTTCCTTTCTCTTCTGCATTCTTGGCAAACATGTCATGAAGCAAAATGTCACTGTAGAGATAATCTCTGTGTTCCCTAGCAATAGTAGTAATTGTAGGTTGGTTTCAGTTTTGTCTTTCTGCGGAATCACAGTCGACACAGAACCCAGGAATTTACCTGCGAGGAGAGGCTGGGGAGTCTTCCCTGTCCTGTACTCCACAAAGCTCCAGTCTGTGCTGCTCACCCATGTGTACCTCAGAAAAAGTCTCTAGGCTTTCTATTCCTTGGTGGCCTGGTTTTTCTGCTGTTTAGTTTCCTAATTTCCTTACAAAATGGAGACCTTCATTGTCCTTGGAGAGACTAGCTTCACACCTCCCAGTCAAGCTCTTAGAACTGTTAAGAAGCAGTGGTAAACAAGGCGTAGGAATACCCTCTCTGATGCCATACTCTCGGCCCTGGGGCCTCATATCATGATCCTGGCCAGTTGAGGTCTCCCTTTTTTCAGTCTCTCGGGTTCAGTTCTTTGGAATGGCAGTTAGAATTTGTCAGGGCCTCTGTGAGGTCAGGCCAGTCAATTAGCAACATCTGTGAATGGGAGAGAAGGGCCTGCATTTTGCACCAGATTTAAAATTTCACATTATAGGAGTGGGGAATTTGAGTTTGGGTGCTCCCACTCTCTGAGCTAGCCAGCTGAGGCTGGACCTCCTTGCCCTCCAGTTAGTTGGACTTTTGTTCTTACAGAAAGAAACCACTTTCATCAGCTGGACACCACTTGATTGTAGCGCATTTTCTGGCTCTTCTATTGGATTATTTCTGGTCACCTTTGAATTAAGGCCCCATAATTCTTTCTTTGATTCTTTCTAAAATTACTGATGAGTTGTTTCAAGCAGTATCCATGTTTTCTTGTGGGTTAAGTGCTTATAATGTCCTTCCTCAAACAGATATGATTGGGATCACATGTTATTTTAAAATCAATATATTCTGTATTTGGAAGGGCAAAGAAAGAATAAAGCAGTCTAACTGAAGAATAACTTATAAAATGAAATTTGTTGATTTGCTCTATATTTTGAAGTAGTTAATTTTACACTAATTAATTTTGATAGAACTTAATCAAGGAAAAGAGTCTTAGTGAAGACACTTAGAATCTAGTGTCTTTCCCCCCACCCCTCCCTCTTTGCGTGTTTGTTTCTCTTTCTGACTTTCCTCTTCTGATCACTGCAGTCGGTTATGGGGTTGGAGTGCTGATGGGTTAACGAAGCACCCACCTCCCTTTTCTCAGCCTAACTCAATCCCCACCGCTCCTTCCCACAAGACTCTCAGGCGCTCTTACTCTCCCAGGTAACACTCTACCTGTTACATTCATCTGAGGTGTCACAATATTGTGTTTCCAAGGTCGTCTCAGGTTTTTTTAAAAACCTCTCAGCTGCCTCCACTGTTGACCTCTGCTTTGGCTTGGACAAGAGGAGAACCTTGGTGAGAGCGTGAAAGCATGTTTGTTTGAAGTCATGAATTTGGCTTCTACCAGGTCAGAAAAGATGATCATTAAGCTCTGAGTGGTGTGTTGATGGTTGCATCTCACTATAGGTGTCGTACCTGAAAGCAGGTGTGCTGGCAGTATCCTCAGATGCCACCTTATTGGTGCCAAGTAAGCTCAAGATCACTGGTATAGTTAAGCTGTGAGTCTAGAAAGAGACGATAGGGAGGAAGCAAATGGTAAATCTGTGGTGTAGAGAATGGTCCATGCAGATACCTAGAGAAGAGAACCCACTGAGTGATGATGTTCGTGTTTCAAAACCCAGAGTAGCTGTGCTGGTACTAACAGAGCCCAGGACAGGGCCACTTCATTTTGTTTGGTAAGGTAAGCATGCATGCCCTGAGAAAACTAGACTACTAAAAGTAGTCTGATTACTAAAAGTCTTGTATGACTTTTTAAATACTTAATAGCTAGATTTTTCATGAGAGATTTGCATTCCTACTTTTTTGATACTCAGTATAGCAAAACTATACATGTTAATTATTTAGCCGCATTTTATCAGCTGATCAAAATATGTCCACTTCTGCTACTTCTACCTGCTCAGCCCCTCAGCTTTTGCTTAGGAATGCTTATTGACTTATTAACCCATAATGAAATCAGAGCTCTTTGGATACTCTTGCAGCTCTAAAAGTTGTAAAGAGAATCTTAGAATGAATGTTTCTACACATTTTTTCTACAGCTACATGTTAAGCAGACAGTGAATTAGATGGCTGCTGTGCCTTTGAGCTGTGGTGTTGGAGAAGAGTGTAGACTATCCCATGGACTGCCAAAGAACAAACATTAGAAAAAGTGTGAAGATGGCAAAACTTCATCTCTCATGCTTTGGAGGCAAAGATGACAGCCTCGTCTCATACTTTGACGTCGATATTTTTTAGAGAATGTTTTAATTTAGAAAAGCTGTCAGTTACATAAAACTAAACGACGGAAGTCTTGTCTCTTACACTATGCCAAAATGCTGTTGCCTTCACAAGCAACATTATTCTCGTACAGCATCTTTTCCCTACAGAAGAGCAAAGTAGCAGCCTCTTCCTGCCCAAATTTCTGTTTCTTTGGAGACCTGAAACCTGTGATATGGGGCCTTTATCAGGCAGGTACGGAGATTTCCTCGGCTTCAGTGTTGGGGTCTTGGCCTGACCTTCAGTTGGCACATGTTTGCTGCTTGATGAAGTCCTCTTCAAGGAGGAGCCCTAAGGAAGCTCTTTTGGAGTCTTAGCTGAGTATTTACAGTGACTAGGCTGCGTCCTTTAAACCGTAAGTCAGACTGCTGAGCAGGTCTGGATCTAACTCTGTCTCTTCTCGAGAACCTGCTGTGTCCCTTTCAGCTGCTCTTGTGCACTGGTTTCAAGCACTGTCACCTGCAGTTCCCTGTATGTTGCCAGTCATATGAATATCCTCTTCTACAAAATGAGGCTTCTGTAGGTATTGATTCAAACAAAAGACAACAAAGCATAAAAGAGTGGTCTTGTCTGTTTCTTGTTAGAGGTAAGCAGCTATTTCTCTCACCTAGAACTCACTTCCATTTTAAGCTTCATTCCAAGGGAGTAGTTCAACCTTTAAACTAGTAAACATCACAGGGTGTGTTGACTCTACACATAGCATTCCTAAATTTGATGTTTTTGTTTGTTTGTTAATTGAAAGTAAGAAGAAAGAACAGTGGGCAGGGAGAAAAGTGCAACAATGAGTGAATGGAAATCCAAAGTCTCTGTAAACTTTTATTATATTAAAAGGGCTACTATAATGGTAAATACACAAACAAAATGAAATATCTTAAAAATGTTCAGGTTGAGAATGACACCATGAATTACCTGAGCAGTAACATTTTCTGAAGCGACATGGAAAATAATATTGTGACATCCCTTCAAAAGCCGACCATTCTACCACCTTCCTCTTACCTGTCCTGTCATTCTTCAAGTTTGTTCTTGTTTGGTGGTGTTGCATGAGCTGTGCTCTTATTTTTGGTTGTTACCGTCAAAAGTATTTATGACTTTTTTTTACATCTTACATATTTTTTTGTTTGGTTCATATTCAGACTTACTACGTAAACATTGGTGTACTGGCCAGATGTATAAATGCCTTTGCTCATACATAAAGCTAGTATTGTGCTATTTTCAGAGAGGAGGGGTAGAGACCCCTTGTTCAGTCCTGTTTTCTTCACATTAAAGAGATACTACCTCTGGATTGCCACATAGCAGACAACCTTGTGAACTCAGAAGAGGTTGGTATCTTGAATTGTGTCCAAACTTTTTTAGCCCACCTCCTGTCATCTACATGGAATTTTGGCTATATATGTGTTCAAGCTTTACATTCCTTTTCATTTGCTGCCAGAATCAATCTTTGAGTTAGTATGTTTTTTCATGAGTTGCTCTAAGAACAGTTGGAATGTGTATTTCCTTTCTGTCACTAAGAAAGAAAAATAGGTTCTGCCTGGGCAATTTTAGGCAAGTAGCTTCCGTCTTTAAGAGTGATTTCAGTGTTGGGCTCCCGCAAAACCTTGCTTTAGAAAACACCTGGAAATCATTGTGATCTCAAACCAGTGGAAGTCCGGCTACATAAAGTGGAATCAGCCTTAATCTTACATTGCTGTTCTTTCTAAACCTTTTAAAATAGGAAAGAGGATAGTATTTCTGGTTGTTTGTAAATATACGAACTGTCTCTGTAGTTTCTACAGGATTGATGGTACTGCCTTTAAGAAAGGGTTCCTACCAGTGGTTAGTTTCTAGTTTCTTCACTTGAACAAAGAACACTCTTTTAAAGAACAGGGATAGTTTTACTTTATCTTTGATAGTGTTGCATGCTGACATGTGTGAGGTCAAGGATTCCTAGACTGTCCTACCTGTCTCTGGTTGAGCTTGTTTCAGGTCACTTCTTGAAACAAATGATACTTAAGCTCAGTTTTCTATATATGTGCATTTCTGTATATGGTTGTTATAACGATTGCTAAAAGTTTCGCTTTCTTTTTCCCAACGTATCCATATTTCAGGAGCTCTGGTAACCTAGTGATAAGGAGTTGTGGTGCCAACACAAAGGCAGATCGTTCAAGTCTACCAGCTGCACTGCAGGAGAAAGATGGTCATTCTCCTCTTGCATGATTCACTGCCACCCAAAACCTGTTAGAGTCATGAATTGATTCTAACTTGATGGTACATAACAACATGAAATACGTGTAGATTGGCTGCCAGCCTACTCTGGTGGCTTAGTGGTAAGGACTTGTGCTGTCAACCCAAAGGCAGGTAGTTCAAGTCCACTAGCTGCTCCACAGGAGGAAGATGTGCAGTCTCCTCTCATGTGATTTACTGCCTCTAAAAACTTGCTGGAGGGTCAGCTGTGGGTTGGTTGTGATGCAATGCTACAAAGCAATAACATCCATCTTGTGCTTTTCTTTGCAGTATTCCATGAAGTGCAGCAGTAGTTACTTATTCTTAAGATCTTGTGTCTGTTTCCTTGTACTTTCACGCTATTACTTGATGCCACCCTGGGTTACACTAGAAGACAGTTGAGAATATGTTTTACATTGCTAACCCTCTAAAAGGACAGCAATTGATAGCACTTTTACTTGAGGGATAAATATGTCTTGCTTTTTGAAGTGTTTGTAAACGTCCTTTTAAAAATATCAGTCATCTTTGTAAGATCTGCTTTTATTATAAAACTTCAAATGGAGGATGTCTGATACATTCAGCAAGCTGCTGGCTTAGATGGTAGGAATAGGGAACCATTGGAAGGGTAACTCTGACTGAGTCCTAGGTTTTCTTTTTGTAAGTTTCTATTACTGATTAGAAGAGCATTGCCTATAAACCCAGCCTTTTGAGATCTTTTCCTTTGTGTTCTTGAAATTTGTTTGTAATACTAGCTTTATTTTGAAGTGCTCTTTCCTCTTAGTTTGTACATTTGAGACCAGTAACAGCTGCACTCTTTTTTTTTCCCCATCTTCAAGATATGAAAGTTATTTTTTTTTTACTTTTCATTATCTTGTGTATTCAATTACTAATAATCACTCTTGAGTTCTTGCATTGTTGTGGTTATTGTTGTTTCCCACTGATTTCTTATTGATGGATAATGTAATTGTGTTTAGGACCAAATTTTATAAGGTAGTTGTACAATTGTCTGATGGTGATAGGCTAACAAAAGATGACTCCTTTTCATCCATATCACCTGAAGAAACAAAACCATAAATATATCTTGCTTTCTTAAGTTACTAGAAGTGATTGATGCCCATTCTTCAATGTAAGAAATAAAAATCTTTTTTACCTTTAGCATGTTGGACTACGACACAGAGAACCTGAACTCTGAAGAAATCTATAGTTCTTTGCGTGGAGTTACAGAAGCCATTGAAAAGTTTAGTTTTCGAAGCCAAGAAGATCTGAATGAGCCAATTAAACGAGATGGAAAAAAGGACTGTGATATTGTAAGTGTCATACTTACATATATAATATAGTATTGCTTTATTTATATATAGTGTAATATGTAATTTTCATACATGTATTGTTATTGTTGTTATGTGCCATTGAGTCACCTGAGACTTAAAGCAATCCTTTGTACAACTGCTCTGAAGCCTGCCCTGTCCTGAGCCAGTCTCACTGACTACAACGCTCCTACGCCCATTGCCTGAATTATTGTATCACACCATCTCATCTGGGGTCTTCCTCTCCTGAGCTGTCCCTCCACCCTTCCAAGCATGTCCTTCTCCATGGACTGGTTTCTCCTGGTCACATGCCCAAAGTATGTGAGACAGAGCTTCAAAATCATAGCCTCCAAGGAGGAACTTGGTTTCATGCTCTCTAAGACAGACTTGTTTGTTTCTTGGCGGTCCATGGTATGTTCAAGACTCTTCTTCTCCAGCACCAGGACTCAAAAGCGTCAGTTCTTCTTCTGTCATCATTAGTCATTGTCCAGCTCTCTGATGCATAGCAAGTAATTAAGAAGACCATGGCTTGGATCAGGCACACCTTAGCATAATATAACTTTATTTATACTATATTACTGTATTTCACATAATAGTAATGAAGAACTGTATACATCAGTTTAGTGATAATTGCAAATTATTTTAAACAGTGACTACTGTAACTACTGATTACTGATCCTTTACTTAAACAGTAGTATTTTAATAAACATGGGTCAACTTTACAAAATACTGTCTGTATGATCCCGAGCTCTCTTTGTGAGGAATGTTACATACTTCTTTTCACAGTTTGCTTTCACTTTTATTTGCAATATGATATAATGGTGAGCCTGTACCAGATGCCTAAGGGCTGTCTGGAAGCTTCATCCAGTTAGAGAGGTACCTGTGGGCCAGCAGGTGTGGTGGGGCCTTAGAACCAGGAGGTGTGAAGTCCTGGGGGGTCCAGGGAGCCTTGTAGCCACTGGTAGCACTAAAGAAAAAGCTTCAGAAGAATTTCACCTCTGAACTGAAGCAGCTCTCACACCTTAAGAATTGCCACCCAATATGTTGACATTGCCTTGAGGACACTGGAGAGTGAGCTTCTGAGGCCTTTTAGGCAATGAAGTGGCATGGCCACGCTTATACTTTGGAAATATTATTCTTTAGAAAATTATTCTGAAAGAAGTGGGCTTGGGTGAGGTATGAACAAATGTGTCCAAAGTCTGTAGTGAGAGCTTTGAGCAGTCATGGTGTGGGTCATTGAGGTCACAGAGGCGAAAGAGTGCACATTAACCCCTTTCTAATATGAAGAGTTATATTTTGAATATATACTAATTAAAGAACCTGCGGAATATACAGGCAACTATTTGTATTCGATTCTGATGTTTGGGCCCTCAGCTTGTTTGGATACAGGCATTTAAGAAGCCCCTGGTTTCTAATGGTAACTGAAAGACGGTGAGTTTGTGTCCATAAAGACAAAGTCTTGAGGAATTTTGTCTGTAAGGGAAGGACATAGGACAAGAAGTCAGAAGAAGAGCTATAGGTGATAAAAGTGAAACCAGGAGGGTGTCCCAGAAGTTAGAGGGAAACGGTATTTCAGCAAGAGCTGACCCTGCAGCAAAGTCTCGAGTGAAGTGGAATAAAAAGGATCCCATCGGGTTTGATTTTTTTTTTTTAACCTACCTGCGTTGAGTATTCTGTTTGTATCTAAAGTGTGAAAGATCCACATTCGCTTGCCAGTGTTTTGTGCAAAGCCCAGCCTTTTCATTTGAGGATGGACCAGATGATCCCTGGTGGTGTAGTGGTTAAGTGCTTGCCTGTTAACCTTTGAGGATGGGCCCACTGGGTGGAATTTTTTACTTTTTCATCTAAACTTTGCACATAGGCACTGTTAACAGCTTTCCAAGATTAACTTCTTTAGTGGTCCATTGGATTTTATAAGACTACTACAATAGCAAATAGAGAGCAGAAGCCAGGTGATAGTAGCTTGAGGATTGCCTTAAGCAAAACTGAGGGGGAGATAATTGATCCTTTCTCAGGACCAACTTCTCAAATAAGCTTATTCAAATGCCAATGGGAGCTGTTCGAGAAGAAATATATATGTTGCCGTGGAGACAGTGTCTGTGGACTCAAGGATATCAGAGATGATGGGCATGGCACAGGATGGGACAAGATTCAGATCTGTTACCCACAGAGTTGCTACAAGTTGTTGACAGCACCTGAGAACAACATGGATGAGGAGAGGTGGTGATTGGATGACACAGGTCCTTCAAGTGGGTGTCAGAGAGGATGGCTTTGAGGGGAGTGCTTGGCTTCAGGAAGAAAGACTGGTTAGGGTGGGTTTAGGATCACAAAGTTGAGGCAGTTCCACTGACAGCTTCTGTTTTTTCTCTGTACAATAGAAAAAGGCTGTGCTCAGAACACTGAGGTTTGAGTGTGGTGGGAAAGTGGGAACAGTGTCAGAAGCCTGTGTGAGAAATCTGCCTATAAGATTGGACATCCCGGGAAAATGTGGGCACGGGATGGTTATTTTTCCCATTCATATATGCCCAACATGATATTTAGAAATTTTTTTTTTAAAAAGTTCCATCACTTCCCATCTCTTAAGATGACCACCATTAAGAATTTGTCCTTTTTCACTTGACAAGGAGCCCTGCTGGTGTAGTGGTTAAGCTCTCCACTGCTAATGGAAAGGCAGTGGTTTGAACTACCAGCCCCTCTGAGGGAGAAAGTTGTGGCAGTCTACTTCCTAACAGTTTCAGACTTAGAAGTCCTTTGAAACAGTTCTGCTCTGTTCTGTGGGTGATCGTGAGTAGAATCAACTTGTCAGTGGGTTTAATTTTATACATAACTGTCTTAGTTAGCACAAGGGGATGGCTTTAACAGACAGAAATGGATTCTCCTACATTTAGGAGGCTAGATGTCCAAATTTGGATGTCAGCTGTAAGAGAAGGTACTTTCTCTGTCATTTGTGGAGGAAAAATCTTTTTTCCCTCCCACCACCTGTCCTTGGAGATTCTGCAGTCTTAGCAATTCCCAGTGTCATGGATTCCCTTATGAAGAAACGTGGATCTCTAAGATCCTGCTCCTGGCACTTTTCTTGTCGATGCCCACAGTTCTCTGCTCACTATTTTCCTCTTTTATGTTTTGTAAGATAAAAGATGTTAATATTTGAATCCTAAGGAAACTCCTCTTTACAGCTGTTTGGTTGTTCAGATCATCATGGATCATTTCACTGCTTCCACATTGTCATTATATCTGTATTGAGGGACAAAATTCAACCCATGTCACATATATGTTTTTAATAATAGTGACATCATTTTGTGTATCTTGTTTAGCATAAAAGATGGATGCTTTCCCCTGTGAGTCCTGTTACATGTGATTATTTGTGATAATTCAGCAGGAGCTAGTCCATAGGGAGGTGCACTGCTAACCCAAAGGCAGCAACTCTCTGGCAGATGGACTCCACTGGTCCCTCCTAGAGAGAAAGATGGATAGTCTCCTCCCCTCTGATTTACAGCCATGGAAACCCACTGGCCAGTCAGCTATGTGTTGGTTCTGATTTGTCCATGAATTTGGATTGAGTTTGATAATTCAACTGATGGACATGCCATAACCATATGCCAGTGTCCTACTTTTTTTTAATTAACAGTTAGGTGCTTTCAGTTTTTCAAATTCTGAAAGACTATGCTGAAATATCACATGCAAGCAAGAGTCTGCCAAAGATTATCCAAAAAATGACTGGAACAGCACATCAACAGAGAACTGCCAAAAGTTCAGGCTGCGTTTAGAAGGGGTTGTGGTACTAGGGATAGTGTAGCTAAGGTTAAATAGATCTTGGCTGTAAGCAAAGAGTACCAAACAAATTTCTATCTGCATTTCATTGATTATGCAAAGGGATTTGACTATGTAGATCACAACAAACTATGGCTGACTCAATCCCAGAACACTTGATCATGCTAATGTGAAATCTATACTTGGACCAAGAGGCAGTCATCAGAACAGAGCAAGGAAACACTGCATGGTAAAATTGAGAAGGGTGTACGCCAGACATGTGTCCTCTCTCCATACCTTTTCAACCTATATGCCAAACAGATTATCCGGGAGGCTGGGCTGTTTGAGAAGAATTGTGACATCAGGATTGGTGGAAGATTCATCAACAGTCTGCAGATGACACAACCCTGCTTGCTGAAACTGAAGAGGACCTGAAGCACTTGCTGCAGAAGGTCAAGGACTACAGCCTTCAATGTGGATTGAGGCCCAGAATCAAGAAAACAAAGATTCTCACCAGTGGGCCAATTGGCAACATCAGGATGGTTGGTGAAGAGATTGAGATTGTTGACAGCTTTAGTTTGCTTGGCTCCACAGTCAACACTCTTTGCACCAGCAGCTAGGAAATTAAAAGACATTACGATGGGAAAGTCGGGTGTTAGGGACCTCTCCAGATTGCTGAAGAGCAGTGGTGTCACTCTGGAGACTAAGGTGCATCTGATACAGGCCATGGTGTTTGCAATCACTTGCTATGCATCAGAGAGCTGGACAATGACTAGTGGGGATAGAAGGAGAATTGATATCATTGGGCTGTGATGCTGGAGAATAATATTGAATATACCCTGGACTGCTAAGAAAATGAACAGGTTTGTCCTGGAGAGGGTGAAGCCGGGCTGCTCCTTGGAGACAAGGATTCTGAAGCTTCATCTGACATACTTTGGACATGTTGCAAGGAAGGACCAGTCCTTGGAGAGAGACACCATACTTGGGAGGGTGGAAGGACAGCACTGGAGAGGAAGCCCCTCTATGAGATGGATTGATTCAGTGACTGGGGTAATGGGGTTGGGTGTGTCAGACACATTGATATTGACACAGGATAGAGCAGGGTTTAGGGCTGTTGTACATAGGGTCGCTATGAATTGCAGGCGACTCGATGGCACATAACAACAATGCTTAAAGTTTAAAAGAGTAGAGTTTGATAGGAAGAATGCACAAAAGCTGAAACCTCAGTGTTAATCATGGGACAGACCGAGTGGGAGGAAGGATGTGAGAGAGCTGCTGCAAGAATAGAAAGTGGGAGTCAGGAAGTCATCCATAAAAATGTGATAATCAAGAGATGGGCCCAGGCCTTGGAGAGAATGATGACATGGAAGCACATCTATTAGAAGTGAAAATTGAGAAGCTGTGTAGATTCAAATTCAGCATCTCAGCAATAAAAGATCTAACTTCCCAATAATGGGTCGGGATACATGTGAACGGTATTAAATATGATAGATTCAGGAGCTAGTATATTATCTATTTGAAAATGAAGAATAGACTCAATCGAATAAGGCTATTATTACAAAATACACAAAGAGCTAAAGTTAGAAAACCAAAAGGGAAGAACATGCTTCACATTTCGCAAGCTGATAAAAAGCAGAAGAATGAATTTATCCCTCAAGTTATAGTACTGAAGGATTCTACGGGCAAAATCTTGGATGATGTAAGACCTTTCAAAATATACAAAGTCACTGTATTGAAAAGAATTGTTCAACACTGAAATATTTTTAAGAAGAACTATATGATTAAGAGCTGACATAACGAGGGGAAAAATGCAAACTGCATGAGCATTGGCAGAAAAATAAGGTCCTAAGAATTGAGAGTATCAGTAGAGGTGTTTTAACAAACATATGAGGCCCTGGTCATACCTTTATGTGCAGGACATACCTAAATTGGAAGACAATGACTTGTCAAACTCACTGGACGAAATCCATATTTGTTCCCATCCCCCAAAATGGTGATCCAACAGAATGAAGAAATTACTGAACAATATCATTATTATCACATGCAAAAGACTTTAAAGATTATTAGAATTAGGATGTTTTGGCTTACTTTTAACATGTGTGACTTCTTAAAAAGCCTTTTAGTGTATAATTTTCCCATTATATGATAAGTTTGAGAAGATAGTTGTTATTGTTAGGTGCTGTGGAGTCGTCTGTAGCTCATAGAGACCCTATGTACAATAGCTCTAAACCCTGCTCTATCCTGAGCCTGTCTCACTGACTCTGACATTCCTGCCTCCATTGCCCTAGTAACTATATCAATCCATCTCATTCAGGGTCTTCCTCTCCTGCACTGTCCCTCCACCGTTCTAAAGAGGATGTCCTTCTCCAAGGACTGGCCCCTCCTGGCCATATACTTAAAGTATGTGAGACGGAGCTTCAAAATCCTAGTTTAACAAGAGTCCACAATTAAGGTTGCATAGTGGAATGTACTTGGGGTGGCAGGAGGGGTGCGGGGGGATTGTGTACCAGGGAGGGAGTGTTTCTTTTACTTTTGAAAGAGAGGAGCGAATGGGGGCAGGGGGAGGGCCTGGGCAGGGAGAGAAGTGCAGCAGTGAATGAATGGAAATCCAAAATCTCTGTAAATGCTCATTAAAATTATTAAAAAAATAAGGCTTAAGAAGAAAAAAAAATCCTAGTTTCTAAGGAGAAATACGGTTTCACCCTCTCCAAGACAGACATGTTTGTTTTCTTGTGGTCCATGGTATGTTCAGGACTCTTTTCCAGCGCCAGAACTCAAAGGCATCAGTTCTTGTCATCCTTATTCATTGTCCAGCTTTCTGATGTATAGCAAGTAATTGCGAAGACCATGGCCTGGATCAGGAACACCTTAGTTTCCAGACTGACTTCATTGATTCTCAGTCTCTGGAGAAGGCTCTAACAGCAGATTTTTCCAGTGCAGTATATCTTTTGATTTCCTGACTGCTGATGCCAAAAGTGATGATTGTGGAGCCAAACAAGCTGTAATTGTTAACAACCTCAATCTCTTCTCCATCATGGTGTTGCCAGTTGGCCCAGTGGTGAGATTCTTTGTTTTCTTTATGTTGTGCTTCAATCCATAGTCCTTGACCTTCTGCCACAGTGCTTTGGGTCCTCCTCTATTTCAGCAAGCAAGGTTGTGTTTCTGCATAACATAGGTTGTTGATGAGTGTACCTCCAAACCTAATGCCACATTTCTCCTCATAAAGCCTAGCCTCCTGAATGATGTGTTCTGCATATAGATTGAAAAGATAATGGAGAAGATAGTTAGAAAGGGGAGTGGGTAACCCAGAAAAATTCTTTTCCATTCATATGAAAAATGTTCTTAAGACAGTGTATATTCAGTCTTCTTGAGGAAACTTAAATCACATAGCAGGAAGTGAATGAAGGGTACATCTTATCAGAGCATCTCTGGGGCATAGTGGGTAACATATTGGTGGCTAAACAAAAGGTGGACTGACTATATGAAGAAGAGTGTGGTCTCAGGATTGAAGTAGGATTCATCAGCAACCTGTTAGGCAGCTGACACAGCCTTATTTGCAAAAAGAGCAGGTGCTGCAAAAGACTTCTAAGACTACATCCTTCATTATGGCTTACTTCTCAACATCAAGAAAACAAAATCTTCTCTACTGGACCAGTAGGCAATACCATGATAGATGAAAGAATGATTGAAGTTATTTACTTGTATCCACAATTAGCATCCATGATAATAGATAGTTCAGAAATCAAAAGACGTGTCATACTGGGACAGTGTGCTGTCAAAGACCTCTGTAAAGAGCTCAGGAGCAAAGAAGTTGGTTTAAAAGACTAAGTTGTGCCTAATTTAAGCCATAGTCTTTTCATTACAGTTGGACAGTGAATAGCAATGACAGAAGCAAAGAATTGACGCCTTTGAATTGTGATGTTAGAGTACTAACTCTATACCACGGATTCCAAAAGAACAAATTTGTACGTCTTGGAGGAGGTAGAACAGTGGTGGTCCTTAGAGACAAGGATGGTGAAACGTCATCTCACACACTTTGGGGATATTGGCTAGGCCAGTCCTTAGGAAAAAATGTGCTGCTGGGAAAGGTCAGAGAAAGAGTGGAAGACCTTCACCGGCATGGATTAACACCATGACTAACTGAGTGTGAGGGCAAAGTTTAGATCTGTAGATCCTAGAGTAGCTATGATTTGATGACAGCAGAAGTGTAGTTTGGTAGTTCTAATCCAGCATCTTCTCCAGTAGAGAACAACAGTCATGGTCCTATAAAGCTCTCACCAATCCAGTGGGAGGTCTTGTGAGCCCAAATTGACTGGATGGCAGCAGGTTTGGTAACAGCACAAGTAATCATTTTGTCATTGGAATAATTACTGTGGCCTGGCTGCTCAGCAAGGTGTTCACTGGTGTCACTGCCCAGTGTCTGTGCTGAGGAGGATCACAGTGTTACTCTGTCCCCACAGTAAGCAAGGCCACATGTGCTATGACATTGCTTCCCTTTGAAGGGAACAGTTCCTGAGACAGCACATGGTCCTGAGAAAGAGGTCCCCTGAGAATCAAAACTCGTATAGGCCAGCCCATGGACCAGGAGTTTAAATATATAATATTAGACATTGTTATTAATGAGAGTCATAAATTGAATTTAATGTTATAAAACAAAATATTCAACAATGATTGAAAATGAAATCTGATTTATAAACTTTCAAAATACTTTAAAAGTTAATGAAAACCAACAACAAATTAAAACATTCATATTGGTATCTATATGAGTGACTGAGCTCTGCACTGCTTTGGTATCAATGTGCTTTCATTGTCTGGCGCTCCATTGGAGTAGGAATTCACAAGTAGTGGACCACCTTAAATTTTGTGACGGCACTTTGAAGATCTTCTCTCATTTGTATTTTGTTAAGAATACACCAGGGGTACAGCCTTTATTTTCATAATGCTTCAGAATTTCATTCAGACGCTTAAGGAATGCATGAAAAAAAGTGTCACTCTCCCCTTTCAAAAAAAAAAAAAGATAATAAAATTTTTCACCAGATTACAAAGATTAAATATTAATTGGTTTTACATCTAAGTAATGAATGAATAAGTGAACATGTAACCATACTGTTTCTTTTATAGTAGTTTCAAGTTGTGAGGAGGCACTGACAGTTTCCTGTGTTCTAGGTGTCACGCGATGGAGGAGTTGCCTCTCCTGCCACTGATGGCCGAGGAGGCAATGAGGTGATAGAGGGCAGCCGGACAGCGCTGGATAACAAGACCTCCCTCCTCAACACTCAGCCTCCTCGGGCCTTCCCTGGGCCTCGTGCGCGAGAGTACAATCCCTACCCCTACTCAGACACCATCAACTCTTACGACAAGACAGCCCTCAAGGAGGCCGTGTTTGACGATGACATGGAGCAGCTGCGAGACGGTTGGTATTTCTCTATTGATTGTCCCCATCTTAAAGCAACTCTTCTGCCTTGGCTTTTGTTCTACAATTACTTGTTAAGTTCTTACTGTGTGCCCAGCAAGGTGGGGACCACATGAACAAATCCATGCAAAGCTTAGCAAGGGAAACAGTCATGAAATAATCATACAAGCCATAAAAAACTGTCTCTATCACAGTGATGCAGGGGGAAACATTGAATTGGGCAGGTCGGGAAAGACACCGAAGGCCAGGGCTTGATGGCGATCTGCAGGCAAATTGAGAGAATCATGCATTGACTGTGAAAAGCAAAGACTCCACAGTGCCAGCACAGGGCTCTGCATTAAAGACTCCGGGCTATACTTTTTCAGTTCATTAACTCTGGACGTGAGCTCCAGGGCATGACTGAGCCACTTGCCTCTTTCCTCGCTCGGCATTTAACCAAGTCTTGCTGCACTTCTTTGCATTGACTTCTTCCTGTCCTTGGGTGAGAGCAGACCTAACATTTGTGAATGCTTGCATTGCCTTGTGCTGAATTCAGTGTATTGCAAGTATGCGAATGGCAAAGCCTGTGAATTCTTAGTTGGTGTAGGTCAGAGAAAGAAAATTTAAGTATTTCCCCCTAGGAACAGGTGTAAGATCACATCCTTTCAAAGACAGAAAACTGCCAATCCTCTTACCTTTTAACAGCAACGCAATCCCGTGGAGCTCGAGCTTTCCCACCTTTCCCTGCATAACCTAACTGTGATGTTGTTGTAGGTGCTATCTAGTCAACTCCGACTCACAGTGACCATGTGAACAACAGATAAAAACCTTGCTCTTCTCTTACTGGTCCTCCTCTTTTCCTAGCCTGGTGTCTTTCCAAGGTCAATATTTCCCTTCTGACAATATGCCCAGAGTAGGTGAGATGAAGTCTCACCATCATTGCTTCTGAGGAGTACATTGGTTGCTTTTCCTCCAGGACACATCTTTTGGCAACTCATAAAATATTCATTACTGTTTGCCAGTGCCATAGTTCAGAGTCATCAGTTCTTCAGTCTTCCTTATTCATTGTCCAACTTCCAGATCTGCGGGAAGCTATTAAGAATACCATGGGCTTCAGTCAGGCACAACTGACATCCTTGCTCTTTGGCACTTTAAAGAGATCCTTAACAGCAGACTTGCTTGTGTAACACAGCTTGATTTTTTGACTACTACTAATATGGATATTGCTGTTAATCTAAGTAAAATAAAATTTTCTATCTCTGTTAATGTAACCTATTGATTCAGTGGTGAGGATTTTCCTTTAGTTTTTCTTCATTCTGTTTAAAGTGATTATCCCAATTCAAGATCTTTTAAAAGAATATAGAATGAAAAAGAATAAGCATTTCTGCTACCTAAACCATAGTTTACAGCCGTGCAAGTACTTACGTTCAGCCCTGCAAGTACTTAAGTTCAGTAATCTTGGACAAGTCTTTCAGTCTGAATAGAGAGTCAGTAACACAGAGAGAGGGTTGAAGTTCAGGCCTTAGCCTAGGGCTGCTGTATTGCAGAGACTTTGGGAATGCATGCTGTAAGTTGAGAATGAAATTGCTCCAGAGTCATCTAGGAATGCATGCCATCATTCAAAATGAGATTGCTCTGGAGGGGGCACTCACTCTTTCAGAGGAGTGCTATGTTGTGATGCTCAGAAGCCAGGTGGAAAAAGTTCTCTTCATGTTGATTTATGGTACCTTCAGATTGTTTTCTTCTGCATCTGAAAGGCATACTTTAAAACTTAATTCATGAGTTAATTATGGTACTTTCCAGGAAAGTTAGATTTAAGAAAAGCAGGTTTTGTTTTGTCCAGATACTTCTATTGGTATTTGTTTACTGTGTAGATTACTAAGCGCTGAACATTAGAAAAGAGAGTAAGTGAGAATTAATGATGGTGCTAAAGTGGACCATGAGGAAAATGTGCTTGAGTGGAATGGACACTGGTAGAGGATGTGCCGTATCTCAGGTGTAACTTCAAACTGTGGCAGGAGAGAAAAGAATAGGTGGAAGAAGAAGATGACTAAGGATGGGGTTTATTTTCTCCTGAAATAGGAGAGGAAAGATATTATGCAAATATAAGGATGAAAACATTGAATATTAATGTGTCACATATACTGTCACCCCTCTGTTTCACAGTTAATTTGATGAGAGGATCTGATGATGGGGGAAAATGGGGCCTGGCCACAAAACAGGGTGAAAAGTGTGGTGAAGGAAGAACAAGCACCCCTAGGGAGTTTGCAGATATGTGAGAGGATGCCAAATGTCATGGAGGGACCACCCCCACTGGGCTTTTCCTGAGCAACTAATTTCTGTCTTGGTTTGTTTCCCAAGTACCGATTGATCATTCTGACCTGGTGGCTGATCTTCTGAAAGAGTTGTCTAACCACAACGAACGAGTAGAGGAGCGGAAAGGAGCATTGCTGGAGCTACTCAAGATTACCCGAGAGGACAACCTGGGGGTCTGGGAAGAGCACTTCAAAACTATCCTGCTCCTTCTGCTGGAGACCCTTGGAGACAAAGATGTGAGGAGCTTTCTTTGTACTTAGAATGTGCCTGCTACACACACCGGGGCTGTGAAGTTTGTTTATCATTGATTTTTACTTCCTCTCCACTTTTTGTACTGGGCTTATTGTTTACATCAAAACATTTTTTTTCATTTTACAAATATTTTATGCATGCCTGTTAGAATAATGTTTAAAAGAGTCCTCTATATGCAACTTCAATCTGCAGTTGGATTCGGGGAAGGAATAACTTCTTTAATACAGGTAGTAATTTTACATATTTTTTTAGTTAAAGAACACTTGTATCTAGTCACTTGTTAAACACAGAATTTCTTACTGCTTCATTGGCCTAGATTGTGGTCTGTTAGAATGAATATTTTTTTTCTTATGAATTTTTGGTTTTGTTGTATGATTAAGAAAGATAGAAGTTTATTTTTTTTAAAAAGCCTGTTAAATGTTACAGTTCATGGAATGTCATGTTCATGCCCATATATTTTTACAGTTTTAGTAATCTTAATCAAATAACAGATTCCAGAAGCATAACTATTATTACTATTACTACTACCACTACTACTCCTATCTTTTTAAAAAAGTATAAAGCCCTCTGCTCATTGGAACGGCACACAACATTGAGTAGGCATCTAGGAAGTCTTGCTAAGGAGGGAGTAGTCTAATCAAAGTTCTGTGGAATTTGTCATTGTTCAGACACAGGCAAAATGTTGAAGATTAAACTCTAGAAAAACACATCTACCTCTCTGCTTTGCGTATGCCAGCAGAGACAAAAATAGAGCAAGTCTAGTGAGAAACTGGATGGATAGGCCATAAGGATTGCCAAGAGGTTCAACAATGTGTGGTAAAAGGTAACAGGATAACAAAACTGTGAAGATAGAAAAATAATGATGAAATACCCTTATTCATTTAAAGTAATGACAATATATTCAAAGTCATACACCATAACCATTGAAAATGAATTCTAGGAATGCATGACTGGTTCAACCTGAGAAAAATCAATCAACATAATATACTAAATCAATAAAACTAAGAATGAGAACCATATTTCCATATCAGAAAATACGTTTTGAGAAAATTCAGTACTATGATTGTAATAAAAGGAAAAATCTTTGGTATGATTTAGGGCATATAAGTGAGAAAGATCAAGCACTTTCCCCTTTCAAAAGAGAGTAAGACCTATTGTCATTACTACTTCTCCCCACCCCATTACTTCTATGTAGTATTATATTAACTTTCTTATCAAGAGCAACAAAACAAGAAAAAAGAGATAAAAGCTAGATTCCAAAACAAAAAGAAAGATATCTATAGGTGACATGGTCTTATGTATAGTTAATTGTGAAGAGTACACAAGAAAGTTTATATAGAGTTCACAAATTTCAGAAAATTGTAGGGTACAAGGTCAACAGTTAATCATTTGGGTGTCACTAGCAACAATAATCTTAAAAGGGAAAGCTCACCCCAACCATTGGAGAAATTCTATTTACAATCACTTCTGAGACAATAAAATACCTATGAATAAATTTAATCAAGGTTGTGAAAGTCTTTTACAATGAAAATCATAAAATCCTGCACAGATTCACTCACTCATTGCTGTAAAGTCAGACCCAACTCATAATAGACCTTTCAATGGATTTCCAAGACAGATAATAACACGAGAGGAGATTGCCCATACTTTTCCCAGACTCACAGAGATGCAGAGTTTTGGGATTAGCATTGTAACTCCCTATGGACAAGGGTACCAGACCTCAATAGAGATTAAGGAAAACAAATTGATGTTTTAAGGATTGGAAGGCTTAATACTGTTCAGATATCAATCCTACCCTAAATGACAGATTGAATGCAGTCTTGATCAATATTCCATCAGCCTTCTTTACAGAAATAAAACACCATTCGTTAACATTATATGGAATGACAAGAATACTCAAATAGCTAATGCAATTTTGTAAAACATAAACAACCATAATAATCTAAACAATATGGAATTAACATAACAGTAGACATACAGACAGACTAGTCAAATAGAATTGAGAGTCCAGATATAAGCCCACATGTTTGTGGGCAATTGATTTTTGGCAAGGCTTCCAAATCTATTCAGTAGGGAAAGAAGAGTTCTTCAGTAAATGACCTTGAGGAAATGAATTTCTACATGCATAAAAATGAAATGCAACCCTTGCTTCACATTATGCGAGAAGTAAATTTGAAAAAAACAAAATACGAAAACTTAATTAATTATATTTTTAGAAGAAAGTGCATGGGCAGTGCCATCAGGCCTAACTTTTAATAGTGTGGTGTTAGGTGCCATCAAGTTGAATACAGTACATAGTGACCCTATGAACTGAACACATACCCCCTGTTCTACGTTGTGCCATCCTCTACTTCCTGCCACGCTAGAGCCCATTGCAGCAGTCACAAAAAGGTTTTTACATTTGCTCATCAAGAAACTTAACGAAAATAAAAAGACAAACTACCAGTATCTTTAGAATATCTTCATAAACTAGTTCCAGTAAGAATGTAATAACCCAAATATATAGAACCTGCCAATACCCTAACAACAAAAAAGACAAATAATGTAATTATAAAATGAGCAAAGGACTAGAATCTTTATTTCAACAAAGAAGATATTCAAATGGCAGTCAATACATGAAAAGATGTTCAATGTTATTCCTCATCAGAGAGATACAAATCAGAACCACAGAGAGATAGTGTTTTGCTCCCACTAGAATGGCTTGTTTGTTGTTCTGTGCTGGCTTTTGTATTGTTGTGATAGCTTCCAGAATTTCAAATACCAGCAAGCACTACCAGTTAGTAGTTGAAAAGTATGTCTTTAGTGACGGAAAAGCTGAAGATAGAATGATAGAATTTTGTCAATCAATGATTTATTACCTGCAAATAACTTTTTAAAAAACATAAACAGTTACTATATACATGGACCTCACCTGCTGGATTATACAAGAATCAGACACGCTATATCTACAGAAAAAGGCAGTGGAGAAGATTCGTAACAGCAGTCAAAATACAGCCAGGAGATGATTGTTAAAAGCGCCATCAATTACACACATGCAAGTTCAAGTAGAAATGGAAGAAAGTCAATGAGAACCAAAATAAGATCTTGAGTCTATGCTAACTGAATTTAAAAATCATCAGAAAAATAAATTTGATGCATTGAACACTGATCAAAAACCAGATGAATTGTGGAATAACGTGAAGGATGTCATCCATGAAGAAAGCAAGTACTGTAACAAAATGTGCAAAAAGCTGGAGTTAGAAAATTGAAAGAGAAAACACAATTGGCATTTCTCAAATGCAAAGAACTGAAGACCAGTTTAAACCTTGAATTGCAATGCTGAAGCATTCTTTAGGCAAAATATTGAATGATGCAGGAAGCATCAAAAGAAAATGGAAGAAACACAAAATCATTGTACAAAAAAAAAAAGTTGACTGGTGCTGAAACATTTTAGGAAGTGGTTTGTAAAATCTATATTTAAACTAAAGAGCAATTGTTTGAACAGAACAAGGAAAGACAGCATGGCATAAAATCAGGACAGGTGTCTATCAGGGTTGTAGCCTTCCTCCATACCTGTTAAGTCTGTATGATGAGCAGATTATTCGAGAAGTTGAACTATAATATGTAGACTATTGAGACATCAAGATTAGAGGAAGATTCATCAACATACTCTGTTATACAGATGCCACAACCTTGTCCATGAAAGTGAAGAACATTTGAAGCATTTATGCAGAAGACCAAAGTCTATAGCCTTCAATATGGATTGCATCTCAACATCAAGAGGTCTCACAGCTAGACCAGTAGACAACATCATGATAGATGAAAAAATTGAAGTTGTTAACAATTCCATTTTACTTGGGTCCACAGTCAAGAAGTCAGAATACATGTTGCATTGGCAAAATCTGCTGTTAAGGACCTTTCAAAAATGCTCAAGAATGAGGATGTCAGTTTAAACACTTAAGGCGTCCCTGATGCAAGCCATGGTATTTCCATTTGCTTCATAAGCATCTAAAAGATTGTTTTAGAAAAAGAATTAATGCCTTTGAATTGTGGTGATGATGAAGAATATTGAGTAACAGGCATGTTTTGGATAAAGTTTGACCAAGATGCTCCTTAGAGGCAAGTATTATTTATATATATAGC
>NW_006399910.1:517419-518517 GCF_000299155.1 Elephantulus edwardii
TCTAGATATAAGTCCCTTATCTGACATGTCATTACCAAACACTTTTTCCCAGTCTGTGGCTTCCCTTTTTACCCTGTTAGAGAAGTTTCTCGATGCACATAGGGATTTGATTCTTAGAAGATCCCATTCATCTATTTTATCTTCTCCTGGTTGTAAATTTTTCAGAATACTGGGAAGACTCTTTATGTTTTAGGACTCTTTATGTATTAGGACTACTAAAGTTCTTCCAAGCTTTTCTTTAATGAAGTTTATAGTCCTTGGTTTTAGTCCTAGGTCCATTATCCACCTTGAGTTGGTTTTTGTATATGGAGTGAGGTAGGGATCTTGTTTAATTCTTCTGCAGATAGTTTTCTAATTTTACCAACACCATTTGTTAAAAAGGCTGTCATTTCCCCACCTGATTTCATCTCCTTGTCAAAAATCAGTTGACCATAGATGGGCTGATTTCCGGGTTCTCCAGTCTATTCCAGTGATCTATGTGTCTGTCATTGTACCAGTACCGTGCTGTCTTGACTACCACGGCAGTGTAGTAGGATTTTAAATCAGAGAGTGAGATGCCTCCTACCTTTTTTCTATTTTTAAGAAGTGCTTTGCTTATTCGTGGCTTCTTTCCATTCCAAATGAAGCTGGAGATTGTCTTTTCCATCTCGTTGAAGAATGGAATTGGTATTTGTATTGGGATTGCATTGAACGTGTATATTGCCTTAGGTAGTATTACCATTTTCACAACATTGAGCCTTTCTATCCATGAGCAAGGGATATTCTTCCACTTCTCCAGGCTTTTTTGTTTGTTTGTTTCTTGTAATAATGTTTTATAATTTTCTTTGAATAGATCTTTTGTGCTTTTAGTTATATTTGCTCCCAAATATTTAATCTTGTGATTAGCTCTTGTGAAGGGTATTGCTTTTCTTAGCTCCAGCTCTGTATTCTCTTTGCATGTTGACTAGTTTTAAGTAGACTTGCCAAGCATTTTAAATTTTCTATAAAGGAGATATGTACCTTTTCTGAATTTCTCTAAATAGATGAGAAACAAAATATGTAGAATTCTGAATATTCAGAGAGATAGAGAAATGTGTCTGAGAATATATAATATTTTTT
>NW_006399910.1:518617-525658 GCF_000299155.1 Elephantulus edwardii
GTGATGTGCCACTCATGGTAATGGGCACCCAAGGTGGACAGTGTTGGCTGGAGCTTCCCGACTAAATCAAGCCTGGAAGCAGGAGCGGCATCCACTTCCAAAATGGCTTGCCTCCGGAAACTATGTACGAACAGTGTTCATGCTGTTCGTTCATAGGTTCGCTATGAGTCATCTATGACTCGACGGCATTAAACAACAAACAACAACAACATCACATACACACACACACATATATATACGTACACACACATAAATAATTGTTAAAGAATAAGGAAAAAAATGTATCAAGCAAACAGTAAACAGAAAAGAGTAAAAGTGGAAATACTAATCTGATAAAATAAACATCAGGGCAAAAGCCAGCATAACAGAAAAGAAAGAACAGCAATGATTAAAGCGTCCTTGGTATAAGAGGACTTAACTGTAATTAAAACATGTGCCCTCAGTGATAAAGTTTCAAAATACAGGCATCAAACTTTTGATGTGAAGAATGAAATAGACATCCCTCCAATAATAGTACTGAGACCTCAGTACACTACTTTTAATGAAGGGCAAAACAACTTAGAAGAAAACTCAGCAAAAACAACTAAACTATACAGTTAACCATGATAGATAGATTGATAGATAGATAATAAATCATCTAAAAAGAGGTCCATGTGCGTTCTTCTCCAGTGTACTTGCCGCATTCTCCAAAATAAACCATATGGTTAGATCACAAAATAAACCTTGATAAATTTATAAACATTACAAAGCATTTGCTCAAATCACAGTGCTCTAAAATTAGGAAATCATCAAGGAGAGTAAGGGGAGGAAACTACCAAGTACTTGGAAACAAAATAACATCCTGCTTAAATACTATTAGATAATGTGGTTGTTGTGTGCCATTGAGTCAGAACCAACCCATAGTTGACCTTCCAGCAGGTTTTCAGAGGCAATTCATTGCACAGGAGGAGATTGTCTCCCACAGAGTAGCTGGTGGCCTCAAACCCTCGTGCCTTAGGGATTGAAATGCAGCTTCTTGCCTCTAGGCCACCAGAATGCCCTACTAAGTAATAGAAGAAATAAAACATGAAATTAAAAAACTTACTGAAGCAAATGATAATGAAAACACAACACATGAATGAGTCACAGCAAAAACAATAACTCAGAGGTCAATTTATAGCAATAAACACATGAAAAAAGAAGACCTCAAATCAAGACCTTAGCCCAACATCTGCAACAATGGGGGCAAGGGGAGGATCAAGCAGAAAGAAAATGAAAAAGATTTGAGCAGAAATAAATGGGACAGAAAAACAATAGAAAGTATCAACACTAGATTAGATGTTGATTTTTTTCAAAAGGTTTTCATAAAACTGCTAAATTAGAAGCACATCTAACAAAAGAGAAAAGATACAAATAAGAAGAAATTAAATGGTTGGCATCACAAGAGAATCCACTGAAATAAAAAGGTCAATGGGAAAATATTTCAGGAACTACAAGAAATTTTAAAAGCACAACAACATGGACACATTTTTTAGAAACTCATTGACATAAATTGAGGGAATTCTTGTAGCCTAGTGGGTAAGGAGTTGTGCTGCCACCCTGCTGGGCACTGATGATGTGTGTTTAGTGAAAAGCTGTGACCAGTATTGTTTAAAAATGTTGTGTTTTTGCTCTTTTTTTTTCCTCCTACTCCAGCATTCAATCCGAGCTCTAGCATTGAGAGTCTTAAGGGAAATCCTAAGAAACCAGCCAGCAAGATTTAAAAACTATGCCGAACTTACAATCATGAAAACTCTGGAAGCTCACAAAGATTCCCATAAAGAGGTAAGTCAGGGCTGGAGCCCAGGACACTGAAGGTGGGAGAAATCTGTATATGTACCTCAACATTTTGGGTACTGTATTCAAAGAAACCTTGGTGGCAGAGTAGGTAACATACCAGGCTGCTAACCAAAAGGTTGACAGTTTGAATCAACCAGCCACTCCAGGGCAGGAAGTTGAATAGGTTCCTCCCATAGAGATGTACTGCCTCAGAAACTCAGTATTCAACGAATATTGTGGCAGTGCATGTGTAAGGCCTGGTGACTGAGAGTGACAACTATTTTTCCAGTAAAAATGAATATAAAATACTTATGCACTTTGTAGCCTCTGAAGTCCCAGTGTAGTGTTGCCTCTGACGGGACTGCAGCAACAGCATACTTATTTATAATTAGTCTATCAGTTGTATAATGTATCAGTTTGCTTAGCAGGAAATTGTCGCTTCTGGCTATCAGTAGATGTCAAAATGTTTATTATTCTGTTCCAGAAATGAATAAAGATACCTGAAAAGTTTTATGTAGAAATATTTATGAAGCATATTACCATGGTAAAACATCTTTATCACTATTTCTGGGATTTTTCACAGTAAAAACCCTCCTAGAACATTAGACAGAAGACAGTGAACACAGACCGAAAACTGGAAGGTAGAGGGTACTAGTCTGAAAATGAGGTGGTTTTTCCATCTTCTTTGAGGAGGAAGAAGTAATGACCTACAGGGACACTAGAATCTCACTTGTAGTTTCAATTTTCTTATTAAACTTCTGTCCATTAAAGAGATATTATTCTGTACCTGTACTAACCCATTATAAATTTTAAAATTCGAAAACAAAAATTTTAAAATTCGAAGTTCAAATTACTGACAGTGAACCAAAAATGGACTGGAGATCTTAAATAGGTTGCTTTCAAGACCATGTACTTACTAATTGTTAACACTGGTATTAAACCCAGTAACAAACTTAATTTACTGAAAAGAAAAATAATTAGATGAGAAGTTTACATGTTCAAATATGTAAGATAAAAACCCTCTGATGCAGATAACAGCAATGCCGACAAGCACCAGTGCTGTGGCTTTCTTTTTTTTTTTTAAATAAAAATATTAAATTGATATTCAAATCCTCCATCTAGCTAGTCAGGTTGGGCAATGTCTAAGGTCAATTTAAAGTCTGGTACATTTTCAGTGTGTAATGAAAACATTCTGCCTGGAAAGCACCTTTTATAAGAAGCTGAGCAGAACAAAGCTTAGAGAATGATAAAACAAGCAATCTTATTACTAAATCTACCTTCCCCTTAAACTTTTAAGTCAAGTTTCTGTTTACCAAAATTGCTTCTCAAGGAGTTTTCCTCCATTGCTGCAGTCCCATTGCTGGAGTGGTGTGCTTTTGGTGTGGCAGCCAGCACAGCTAACAAGGTGCCTCACAGAGAAATTCTGTGGATTTGCAGTCTCTTGTTCCTTAACTTCTGCTAAAGCCTGAGTTGATCTGTTAGTACACAGACAAATAGTGTCTTCTGAAAAGGCTGTTCTGATTTTGTTCCTGAAGAACCCACACTTTGGAAGTACCTAGGAAGACAAGAAAATGGACTACATCTTTTCTGGCTATTATTGTAACTGTGTCTGAGAAAATCTAAGGGCTAGAGAAATGCTTTGTGTAATATCATATGCGAACAGAATGGCTAAATACCGACAGTCACTATTCTTCCCTTAAAAACAATAAAGAAATGGAAACATTTTGGGTAAACCAAGAGAAAGACTGGAGGCATTTAAAGGAAAGCTAAAATGACCACCCACCCTAGAATTCATGTGCCCGAGTTAGCTTCTAGCAGGATGACAAGGTGACATTTCCTGAAAAGAACCACAAGGGCACCAAGTCAGGGTGAGTTTTAAAGTGTGTAAAGCAGAAAAGGGTTAGCAAACAAAATATTTTCTCCACCTGCTTTATCAGATAATGAGTGACAATAGCATAGCAAACCTTAGGTGAGTTGGCTTTGAAATGAACTTTACGGATTGGGTATTTTGGTTTCGTTCCTTAGGCAATTTAAATAGTCTCATACCTAAAGATTTACTGCTCTAAATATCTCATTTTGCAGGAAATTAATATTTTTTTTAGATTACCATATTAAACTGAATTGGTAAATAGACATTTTAATTCTGTTAACCTGTATTTTGTAGGCTCTGCTGTTTTAAGTTTTAAAATACAAAATCAGGATGCTCACTTTTAAAGACAGACCTCTTCTGACTGGAAGTTAAGTGCTAAAGCAATGCAGGTGGCTTGTTGTTTCTCCTGAAGGCAGCTGATGATCCTTTCCATCTGAAGAAAGGAGGCACGAGCTGGTTCCTGTCTTGACTGTCAGAAATCGCTGTGCAGTGCCTGGTAAACCTCCATACCTCCTGGACGTTTTCCTTTGCCCAGGAATAGCCTAGTCTGTGGGCAGTTGTGCTGCCCTCCAATGGCCTTGCTTCTGGAAAGTGGAATCTACCTTCTGCTCTGTGAGAGAAAGATGGAGAGCTCCTCCCATGCAGCACAGCCTTGAAAACCTAGGAAAGAGTCAGCTGTAATCAGTTCCAACTTGATGGCATGAATTTTCAGTGAGTTCTTTAGCACATGTGGTCCCCACAAGTTTAAATTGACCAGGCAGCAACCTCTCATCCTTTTGCTTTACTTTATGAGTTACTGTGAGTGGAAACTGTTCAGACATGGTTGTCATTGTTATGCAACCAAGGCATATTTGAAAAATCACAAGTTTGTGGTACGGAAACACAGCTATCTCCTCTCCTTCTGGACTTGTGTAGCACTAGTCCTCATAGGTGGAGAATTTCCCATTCCGAATATGTCCTCACCGCGTCTACTATCTTGGTGGTCATTTGAGGTGAAACAGATCACTGCTTAAACTGTCACAAAATTGCTGAAGAGAAATATTGTGAATTAGAGTCAGATTTTTTGGGAGGGTGCATGAGAGTCTAGTTTGGTTTTTTGAAAATATAAGACTCAAGTTTTCCACAGTGCTGCTTCTTGGAAGAATGTTGTTAAAACTTGTTTTTCTTTAGGAAGCTCTGTCCTCTAGATCCTTAAAGGTCTAGGATGGAATGCTTCATCAACCAGATGGGTGTTTATTGAGTATCTTAAATCTGTTGTGTGTAAACAGGGCACAAAATACTTCCTTTCCTGCTATGCAGTAAGCATTTGAGGTCACAGTGCCCAGGAGCCACGTGAGGTTGGCTAGCAGGTTTGTTTTCAGGAGCTGGAGGAAGAAGCCTGGCCTGGTTCCCTCCAGTGGGTCTTTTCTAGCTGAGAGGAGTACACTAAAGAAGACAGAGAGCAACGATGGTGAGGTGAAACAGGGCCTAGAAACCCTCACTCTGCTATCACATTTCATTCTCTCAAGAATTTGTGACAACACCTGAGTCTGCTTTATATAAAAGGAAATTAAGGCTGAGAAGGTAAAGTAAGTTGTGCTGCTTTAATCTTTACAGAAGTAAATGAGCAAATCCCAGTGCCTCTAGGCCGTGTTCAAAAATCTCAACTTCTAGTTACGCAGCTTAGAACAAGCGGTTGTGCCACCCTGGACCTACTTATAAACCTTTAACTTAGCTTTTCTGAACGTTGTCAAGATAATATCTGGTTACATTTGCCAGTACAGTGTCAGCATTATTTCATGTCATCATACTGAGTCACCACACATTTCTTGCCACGCATAAAATTTGATCTTGGAAACTAATGAAGGTGGTTTGCCTTGTTTGAGAAGTTTGATTCTTAAATGAATAAGAACAACTACTTTTATTTCTCCAGAGAATTTATCTTTCACTTATTTCTAGTTAATTTTCTATTTTGTGACTATAAGTAATTAAGAAAGAAAAACTCAGACTGAAGTAAAGGAGTGTTTCTGGTAGTAGCTTCAACATTGCCTTGCCAGTGTGCTGTGTGTGGAGGTGTCCTCTCAGATATCTCGTCCAGAGGATGGCAGTGGTGAGCAGTCATGTTTCTGGCAGAAGGTGTTTTTACTGACTGATGTTCAGCTTCACATACTAATTAAAATACCACCTAATCAAATCTTAATGGGACCCTGTCCTCATAAATGGACCTTAGAAGCTGCTGGCATGCAGGCCTCTTAAAATGTCATCTGTGTGTGTTGGTGGAGCGTGGAGAAATTGCTTCCCTCTCTATATCTTGATTTTTCCTTCACGCTTTGCCCCACAGGTGAACTAGATGATCGTGTATTTCATCCAACCTCTAGATAATAGAAGTTACTAGTAACAATAATCCCTCACAGTTTGTAAATCTCAAGTTCTTCTTGAGCACAGCCATGGAATATGGTAAAAATCTTGTTTCCTTTGGAATAGTTTTGCTTTCTAATGGCAAAATCAAAGCTAGATAGTTTAATGTAGAGATTTAAAGCTGTGGATTCTATAGTCTGAAAGCAATAGGACCATCTCTGGTAAATGTTTTGTGTTGTGGAGGTTGGGCATTGCAAGTGCTTTGGTGAAAACACAGGTGTGAACCTACAGCTGAGAGTAAAGTGGAGAAGGATTGAGGGGCCTGTCATTGTCGAGGGAGAGGGCCTGAAGAATTAAACCAGAGACAGAGAGTGGGAGAGAGTTCTAATGCCTGCCACAACACCTTGGCCAGAGGGAGAGAGTGTGGTTTGGAAGCCATCCAAGGATTGAATCTTGCCATTTCTGTGAGCCATCATTTTCTCTTCATCAAATCGAGATGCTGTGCCCTACCTCATAAAACCTGTTATTTCTTAGCAAGTTTGGTGTCCATTTCTGAATATCCATAGCTCCCTCTCCTGCTGTGTTATCCAGGAGAGCGTGGACATAGTTGCTCCTCACAGATGAAATAACTCTCTTGTGGTTATGAAAAGGGCAACTTAGTGGGAGGAAAATAAGCAGATAAAGAAAGCTTTTGAAAGAGTTGTCCCTGGTCAAAGCCTTTGAGTTTGGAGTCAGCAGCCCTGGGTTCCTGTGCTGTTGTCACCTCTTTGTGAGGTGTGGACAATGCACAGAAAAAGCTCCCTAGACAACTACAGTGTTTGTGCCCCAATGAGTGGGACTCTACACCCACAGGCCCAACCTTAAAATCAGGTGAGGCAGTGTAGTTCCCCGTGAAAACTAAAATCATGATCATTATTTATTTTCTTCCATGTTGACTAGGGTTTTTTTTGTTTTTGTTTTTGTTTTATGTATGTATGTATGTGTTTATTTATTTTTCATTTCAATGAACATCTACAGAGATTTTGGAATTCCATTCA
>NW_006399910.1:527788-552325 GCF_000299155.1 Elephantulus edwardii
TATATATATATGTTGTTGTTATGTGCCATTGAGTCGTTTGCTACTCATAGCGACCCTATGTACAAGAGCCCTAAATGCCGTTCTGTCCTGTAACCTAGCCATCTCAAACGCACTTTTCCCCACCATACCAGTCACAGAATCGATCCATCTCATCAAAGGTCTTCCTCTCCTGTGCCGCCCTTCCACTCTGCCAAGCATGATGTCCCTCTGCAAGGACCAGTCACTCCGTGCAACATACCCAAAGTATGTCAGACAAAGCTTCAGAATCCTTGACTCCAAGGAGCATTCCTGCTTCACCTTCTTCAGGACAAACCTGTTTGTTCTCCTAGCAGTCCATGATATAGTCAACACTCTTCTCCAGCACCACAGCTCAAAAGGCATCAGTTCTCCTATCATCCCTATTCACTGTCCAACTCTCTGATGTATGCATCATAATTGCTAAGATAATTGCCCGGATCAGCACTGGTGGCCTAGTGGCAGGAAGCTGCACTGCAATCCAAGAAGTTCGCGGTTCAAATCCACCAGATGCTGTGCTGGAGAAGGAGGGACAGTCCCCTCCTGTACCAGTCAGATCGGATTTGACAGTACATACACAAAAATAACAAAATAAAATTAAAAAAAAAATTAAACTTTTCCTAGATGAACATTAGTTTTTCCCTGACTTTTAAAAAAGAATCCCTGTGTTTTCGTTGTTGTTGTTGTTGTTGTTGTTAAGTGCCTTCAAGTCGTAGGTGACTCATAACAACCTTATGAATGAAAGACCTGAACACTTGTATAAATTTCATCATCATTTCTCCATGTTCATAGTTTTCCAGGGGCAAGCTCTTTCAGAAGTGGATGCCACTCCTGCTTACAAGCTCATTTTAATTGGGGAGCTCCAACAAACACTGTCCGCCATGGGTAACCATTATCACATTTGATGCATCAGTGTCACAGTGTATTCTTCCAAATTTCTTTTGACATTAAAAAGAAAACAAAACAAAAACCAAGTTAGCAATACATTGAATAACTTTGATCACTTCTAGGCAGATTATGACCAAAATGTCTGCAGGATCCCAGGTATTTCCTTTCTAAAAACCTTTGCCCAGCCCTGGCCTCCCTTTCCACTAAACCACATTGCCCTCCTTTCTTTCTATTGCCTATATTTACTCTTGCTCTCTGTTTGCTTACATTTATAATCTTTGCTTCTTTTGTTACATAGAACACAGGGGCAGAACCTAAAGTTCACCTCAATTTGGGCAGCTCACCAAAAGCTGGGGGTGGAGTGGTATGTAGAGAGCAGGAACGTTTCCCTGACTTGTACAAACTGTCTTGGGGAACTTTCTCTAACCCCAGTGAAGGGGAGGACCTCAGACTACTCATCTTAAAGCATTTTCTTATCTACCATTTTCAGAAAATCCCATGTTAGATACATTTGATTAAGTGTCACACAGGTACCGAATTCTAGAATTTTTTAAGAGGAAGCTCTAACCTTGAGCTTGCATGTAAGCTAACTAGATCTGAAGAAGACCCTCTGCCTAATATCTACCTTTTTTTTTTCTTATTGTATACCGTCGAGTCCGATCCAACTTGCGCAGGAGGAGACTGCCCCTCCTTCTCCAGCAGAGCATCTGGTAGATTTGAACCGCTCCCTCCTATCCAAACTAAGGACAGCTCCCTCAGGTTGACAGAGCCATTGCGTGAAGAGAGGGAGTGGAAGGAAAGGAGGCCTTTCCTGAGGTCCCACACAACTTGGTTTTGCTGTGTTGCCTCATTGTCTCACTGTCCAGTTGGAAGACTGGATGGTTGGCGTGTGGTTGCTAGAACATGAATCTCGGTTGCTTGTGCCCGCTGAGTTCCTCCCTCCTCCCAGCAGATCTTACACACCTCTGAGTCAGTGTTTTCTAATGTGGGTTTTCCTAGGAAATCAACTGGGGGTTCCAGTCCTTTACACTATCCTCCATACCCAAGGAATTTAAGTGATTTATCCAAGGTTTCCAGTACTTTCCAGCCTTCTGGCCAATATGTTGTACAGTGGGGAAAATGATACTTAACTGGAAAGCCTGTAGTTTCAAAGCTTAGGCTTATGGCTGATTCCAGTTAGAAAAGAGAGAATCTCTCTCTATCATCTCTTTATCTTTTTTTGGTGAAATGCTCAACTTCAACTATTAGCCAAAACATTGGTAATTCAGACCCACTCAGTGGTGCTTTGGAAAACAGTCCTGCAGTCTCTTTTTGCTTCTGAACTGTTATAGCCTTGGAAAACCCCCAGGGAGCAGTTCTGTTCTGTACATGTGGGGTACATGGGGTTGCTGTGAGCCAGAATAAGCTTGCTGGCAGCCAACAGTAATCATGGCCTTAAGGGTGTGCATGGACAGAGAAAGAAGAGCCCCACATTCAAGATCATTCACTGCATAAGAGGCTTCTCGGAGTGTCTCTTCCACTTCTATGAAAACTGTTGATTACTGGGGAAATAAGCCTGAGCTCTTTGTCAAGTAACTGGGCTGTTGCATTTAGCATGTCACCTAAAACAGAACACTGGGAGCTGTGTACAGTTATTTTTCCCAAAACTCACACTAGCCGTTTAATTTATTCTCTGCCTTGTTTCCCATGCCAGTTCCTTGGTGAAAACATGTACATGCCAGTTAGTGTAACACACTCCAGAGGTTTGCTGTGTCAGTCATGAGCAACCGTTCTAAACAACAGAAACTCATGTAGAAAAGGTTGTGCTTTACAGGAGATAAAGCTTGAAAAAAATACTCAAACCCATTGCCGTTAAGTCAGAGCCAACTCATACCTGACCTTTCAGCGGATTGTAGGACTGTAAATCCCGTGAGAAGAGATTGCTTAGCTTTCTTCTGAAGAGCTTTGTGGATTCACACTATCAGGGAGGCCCCATCTGTTTGTTAGCCGTGCAGCTCCCTGTGGACTGTGCCACCAGGGGTCCTGTAAAGGACATGAGTCATTTAAAAAAAATTGCATTGGGTAAATTTGCTGTCAACGACCCTCCAAACTCTAAAGAGCAAAGATGTCAGTTTAAAAACTAAGGTGTGTCTGACCCAAGCTTTGCCAATTTCAGTTGCTTCCTATGCATTCGAAAGTTGGACAGTGAGTGAGGATGACAAAAGAAGAATCAGTGCCTTGAAACTGTGGGTTTGAGAAAAGTACTGGATAGCCCATGATCTACCAAAAGAACAAGTCTGTCTTGGAGGAAATGCAACTCGGGTGCTCCTGTGAGGCAAGAATGGTGACACTTTGTCTCACTTGCTTTGGACATGTTGTCAGGAGGTGCCAGTCCTTGAAATAAAACATCATACTGGGAAAGGTAGAGGATCAGAGAAAGAGGAAGCTCCTTAACATGATGAATTGCCACAGTGACACTAACAATGAGACTAATTGTGAAGATGGCACATGATTGGCTAAGGTTCAGAACTGTTGTTCATTAGGAGGATTGGGGGTGATGGTCAACTAACAAGCCCCTAACAGCAACTTGGTGATTATAACGACCCAGGGAGTATTCAACTTAATGTTTTATATCAGCATAAATTAATGGAGGAGATCTAAACAATTGTGAGAGAGATTGTGTAGATGGAAGGAAGCGTGCACATGGCTGTTGAGAGCGTGGTTGTCGCTAAGAGAATTTCAGAATGCTCAATGAAAAATGCCTCAACCCTTTAAGTCTAAGAAACCACCTTGCGCAGCCTCTAGATTTCTGATGAAGAGTTCCCATACAGTTTGGCTTCAGTACCACGGCCTGGTCTTTAACAATGCTTTTATTGGGTTTGCCAAAGCACCGCTCCATTTTGGTATCCTGTGAAAACCTGTTATTTTCTGAGTAGATGTTCTCATAGAATATTGTCTTAAAAATCAGATTGTCTCTTCTCTATAGTGAAAGCAATTTTATGTTTTTCTAGTGTAAAAAGTATTATTTTCTTAATAGATAAATAGATAACTGCAATAAAGCTGAAGTAGGATGTGTGGTTTTTGCAAATGCGTTAACAGCTGATAACATTTTACATCTCTAAGATTAATATATTGTACTGGTACAGAGTAGTTTTAAATTATATTTTAAAAAGCTTTCCAGTCAAAAAACAAACAAAAGACCCTGGGAGCAGATAATGTGTAACATATTCAGCTATTAGTAGGTTTGATTTTAATTTGTACGGTGATGTTAAGTACTAATACCACCAGCCCAGAGGCACCTGCCTGTGCCCGTGGTGAGGGTCATTTCCACACAAGTGGGCCAGGAGCAGCTGCTCCCTGGAGTGTGCACTTTACACTCCCATGTGGAACCCACAGAGGGCACCTTGTAGTGACCTTAATGTCCGAAAGACAATTAACATAGATTTTTAAGGAATACCTTTTCTCTGGCTCTGAAAATTAATTCTCAGTTTTAATTTAAAAACTACCAATAACCTTCTCACTATTGTTAAAATCTTTTGTGCCTTTCCCTCCAGTCTTTTTACGTTTTAATTGCCAGGTATTGAGGTATTGTTGGTCAAAGGCCAGATGGAACTGGAACGTCATAGTGAGAAGCTCACCACTGGCTGCTTGCTGCTGCTGTTGCTAATTGTCATCCATTCAGTTGCGATTTATAGCAGCCCCGTGTGCAGAGTAGAACTGGGTGGTCAAGGCTATAACCTGGAAGCAGATTCCTAGGCTTCTAGAGGTTCCTCAGTGGGTTCAGATTATGAATCTGTATGCGAGTAGCTGACCCCTTAACCATTTGCACCAGCCAGTGATTCCTGTGAGCTGCTCAGCCTGCTCTTGCTTTACTGGTTTTTTAAAATGTGATGCAAGCAATTTCCCAGAGAAATTACTATTCCAGAGAGCAGAACACATGCATTGATGATTCTGTATACCTCATGGAGTAAGCATGGACACACAGAGTCTTTTCTGAGGTTGCAGCTAGGACTCTCCTAGAGAGGCCCCAAGTCAACAGCACCTGAGACCTCTGAGTCTAGGTTGGGGCCTACCCCTCTCTCAAGCTTTCCCTGCTCCTTTCCTGCTTAGAACCACAGAGGCTTTCCAGAGGGTCCATGCACTGTTTTCATGGTCATTCTCTGGTTACAAGGGCTGGACTGATTGCAGTGTTGATTCAGTGACCTTTGTCTCCTGTGTTACATATTGAAGTTGAGAGCAGATAGTGATAGTCTGGTCCAGGGCATTAGGTTTTCATCATACTTCCTAAGCATATGGCCTGCTATCTTTATATGTAGTTTATATAATAGCAATATACCTGTATTGACATGTATTTACAGTAACCGATTCTGAGGTGAGAGGTGAGAATAGCACTGATTGATCGTTAAGGTTGTGGTGTCAGCTTGGCTGGGTTGTGATTCTCCATGGTTTGGCAGTTTTGTATTAATGTTACCTGCCATTTTTGTCACCTAATATGGTCATCCTCCATTTTCACATAGCACCTGTTTTCACATAATGATTTTAATCATGTCAGTAAGTGAAGAATGAGTATAGTTGTCATTTCCTATCCTCTCTACCTTGAATTAGAGAACATAGTGGTCTAGTGGTGCAGAGCTACACTGCCAACCCAAAGGCACATGGTTCAAATCCACCAGCTTCTCCTTAGGAGAAAGATGACCATTCAACTCCTGTGCAGTTGACTGCCTCTGAAAACCTACCGGACGGTCAGCTATGAGTCACTTCTGACTAAACAATACATAACAACAACAATATACCTTGAATTGGGAGCACTGGTGCCATAGTCCATAGGGAGTTGTCTTGCTAACCTAAAAGTGGGCATTTCAAATCTACTCTCCTCCAGAGAAAGATAGACCTTCTCTACTCTTGGAATTTACAGCCTCAGAAACCTGGTGAAGGTTCGGCTTTGAGTCACTTCTGACTTGACAGTAATGAGTTTTGAGTTTATCCTTTGCTTATTTACCATATAATCTCTATGAGCTATGCCCATTTGACACATGGGTAAAATTAGGGTTCAGAAACTTGCCCAGCCCCTTGTAAATGCCATACCTGCGGTTTTCTTTCAAGTCTGTACCTCAGGCTCTTTTCTGCCATGTTTTCTTCTGTGCTCTTCTTCATTGGATTTTGAGTTCAGCACCACGTTTTCTACACCCATTTGTCTTGTAGTCATCCATGCACTTTGTGTCCTTGTGGTCTCAGTGCACATGAGGGCTCTTCACTGGTCAGAGGCAGCTTCTCTTCCACGCTGTTCTTTTTTTGTGCTGGGGTGGTCACTTCATGTATTTCTTTAAAAGTCTAGGGTGAAGGGTATCATGATCACAAATTCCCAAGAAAGCAGCTTTCCAGAAGAGACTTTTCAGGAAACCCTTCTCCAAGGCTTCTGCCAGAGCCTTCCCAGCTGTGCTACCATGGTCAGCTCCGTGGAAGCATCTGGATGAAGCAGCTTTCTTCCCAGGATTTCCAATATTCCAGTTGTGGTATCCCACAGACACTGGAAAGAAGCGTTTACATTCAGACTCTCAGAACCTGGTCTTCTGAGCCAAAGAGTCTCCAAATTTTGTATGCCTGAGAATCAGCCAGGGCTTATTGAAACAATCTCCAGGTCAGGAGGTCTCGTGGGAGACCTGAGAATGTGCATTTCTAACAATTCCCAGGGATGCTGAAGCTGCTGGTGTGTGGGATCACTTCACTGTTGTAAAATTTTTGCCAGAACCCTTGATAACTGCTTTCCATGTCCCCTTTAAAATGACCTCCCAGATAAACTGCTTTTATTTTCCTTGATGTTATCCAGAGGAAGTGATGACCATACCTAACATTAGGTGAGCGGAAGCAACAGTCCTTTCTGGTGGTCCTTGTGGGGCACTCAGCTCAGGGGGTGCTGCTGTTTTCAGGTGGTGAGAGCTGCTGAGGAGGCTGCATCTACATTGGCCAGCTCCATCCATCCAGAGCAGTGCATCAAAGTGCTGTGCCCCATCATCCAGACGGCTGACTACCCCATCAACCTCGCCGCTATCAAAATGCAGACCAAAGTCGTAGAGAGGATCACCAAGGAGTCCCTGCTGCAGCTGCTCCCCGACATCATCCCAGGCTTGCTGCAGGTAGGCACCTCTGCAGCTGGCGGGCACAGCAGCTCTGTGAGTGACTGTGCAGTGCATTGTGAGTCTCCTCACTGGGTTCTGGGAAAAGGGGACAGCGAGGAAGGACCAACTAGTGGCCCACATTTTTGGTTTTATGACGTTGTAGCATGAACATTTCAAAGCTCTCTCTATTGTTTGTAGTCTGCCTGTCCCTGATCAGAACAGGGAGATTCTCCAGGCAAAGGAGAATGTGTCTCACCAAATAAAACTTTGTTTACTTTAAACATAATTTGCTCATAGTTTTGCAAACTGTTTGTGGGCTTTAAGGTCTAGGTGAGATAGACTGAGAGCAGAATCAAAAGATGACCTTCACTCTTAATATACAATTAGTATTTTTTGAGATCTTCCTAAGAGTAAGGCATTGAACTGGAAGGCTAAAAGATAGTTTGTGCTGTTATGGCACAGCCTTCTGGATTTTCCCTCTACCATGGGGCATAACAACTATGTAGACAAAGGTAGATCATTGTCCCTGGTGTTGAGCTACTGCAGAGGTTCAGCTGGAGAATTACGAGATCATTTGGGAGGAACAGAAAGGATCCTACAAAGGTTCACATGAGAGGTGAGCCTTGAAGAAGGAGGGCTGTGTCAGTGGGAAAGGATAGAAATTTGATTCACATTTAATAAATGCTACTGTTTGTTGAGCACCTTGTTTGACAATTTCAATACATACTGTTGAGAGCCACCTTAATCCAGGCACAGGGTCAGAGGCATGCATGCTGCAAAAGCCTGAGGCTGTTTGTACAGTGAGCACAGAAGGAAAAAAACAGGGTGGCAGGTGGGTACAAGTCCAGTTCTGGAGGGGTACCTCTGCCAGGCTGGACACTGGACATTTGCTAGCAGGGTTGACAGGTTATCGCCACAGGCATTCTTTTAAGCCATTTTTATACCTATGATTGATTGATTTCTTTTTTTTTTTTTTTTTACCACTGGGATAAACATTAAGGAGGCAAGTTTCTGTTCTTCTGATGTTTTTTCTCATCCTTTTTCTCCTGTGACATGTTATGATTCTTGCCAGGCAGCTGGTTGTGGAAAAGTCTGCTGTGGAGAGGTGGTCTTGAGTCAGACTCCACTCCACAAGCCCCCACCGTGGCCGCCCAGAGGACAGCTACTCTTGACCTGTTAAGAGGGAATGTTTGGGGCATTGTGTAATGATTGGTGGAATATGACTGAGAGACAAATCTTTTATCTCCTATTCTTTTTGTGTTCACCTCTGACTCCACAGGGTTATGACAACACTGAAAGCAGTGTACGTAAGGCCAGTGTGTTTTGCTTGGTGGCTATTTATTCCGTAATTGGAGAAGACCTGAAGCCTCACCTCGCACAGCTCACAGGGAGCAAGGTATGTCTAGAGTTACACAGCCAGAGTGCACGCCTGGGCCCTGCCGTCATCACAGTTCTGTTTGCTCCGCTCCAGCACCTGTCTCTGCACAGGCTTTCTCACCATCTGTGGTTTAGCTGGGCCTCGTTTTTCCAGAAGCACTTTCTTTCTACATCTGAAACTCACTGACTCTGTAGTGAAGTCATTTTAAGGTCACTCTAAGTTTATACAATGCAGTCTGTCTTTACGCTTGTTTTTGAAATAACTTTGAGCTCTGGTTTATTATCAAAAGAAAGAGGACTTTGTTTAGAAACCAGTTTTCCTTCACAGAGCAGTAAGGAAACTTCACTGATAGCATAACAAATCACTGAATCAGAACTGAGTCCCTCACGGGTATCAACAGTAATAATAGTTGATGCACATTCATATATAACCTGCCGTGTGTGTGTGTGTGTGTGAGAGAGAGAGAGAGAACAAACTTGGGCTGGAATCCCCCATTCACCTACCGGGGCGGGGGGTAAGATTTGGGGGGGGCGGTTAAAGTCAGCTTACTCCTGAAACCAGGCTTTTTACTCATTTCACTGCTTCTCCTTCCTTTATTTGAGAACTAGGGGCAGAAAATGGGCTGAAAGGAGCACTGGTTCTTTGGAAATGAGGTTGGCCAAAGTGCTTATTAATATAAGAAAAAAATATTTCCCTAAAACCCCAGAGCTCTCAAATCAGACATGCCAGAGCAGGTAGAGAAGCCAAGGCTCTGCATAAACAAGGTCGGTGGTATGGGCGTTGATTAACAACTTAGAGGCCATTGAGTGAAAGAGGACTCTGTTACTTTATCTCAGAGGCCCATAGAGACCTCTGCACGTGCCAGGACTGCCTCTGGATAAGTGCAGCCTCAAGGGTTAAGAGTTCCCCCCATCAGAGCTGTAGATAAATGTTACTCTATAAGTTAAGTCATGAAAAGCATAATGCTAGAAACATTTTCCCTTCTCCGTAGGAGAAAAGAAAAATGAGGCCCATTTCTTTCTGAATAGGGCTGTTCCTTTAGCACAGCTGTGCATCTCAGAGCTGCACCCCCAGAGTGCTTGCAACAGATGACTGTCCCGTTGTCCATAGCAGAGCTTCCCACCTCCAGCACTTAGTCACTGGAGTTAGGTAAATCTTTGTGGCGGGCCATCTTCTGTGTGTTGTAGGGTATTTAGCAGCTTCCCTAACTGCTATGCTTCAGATGCCAGGAGAAGCACCACCTCCTAGTTGTGGTAATTACAAACATCTGCAGACTTGACCATACATCATGAGGAGGCGCATCACCTCCAGTGAAGAACTCTGCGTCCAGAAGGGAGACCCTTAGTGAATTCTCTTTGTACGTAAGAGAAAACTGATTGTAAGTTACAAATGGGCCTGATGTGTCTCCATGATTAGGGGCTACCCAACTACGCTACTACCACTCCCACGTTTCTCGTCAGAGCCTTCCCCACCACAGCCCACGAAAGTACTAAGAGTCAGCAGGTGCATGCTGGCTCTGAAGTCTGCCTCCGTCCCCACCGCCCTTGACCAGGGATTTGTGTGTGGTGCCTGATGACAGTGAGGAACCAGGAAACAGTAATCACAGTGGGAATTGGGTTTGTGAAAGGGAAAATCTGTCCAAAAAAAATAGTGCTCAGTCTTGGCTTTTCTGGCATGTTTGCTCTCCTAAGTAAGAGAGTTGTCCCATCATCTCAATTTGTATGTGTAACAAAGGATTTAGAAAATAAAAATGTGTTCTTATCCACACTCAGCAGTGAGCTGATGCCGCCACTCTTGACAGTATTGGTCCAAAATGCCCATTTCCTACCCAGGACAAGTGCTTGTCCATCTCCAGCTATAAGTTCATTCAAGTTTGTGGGTTAGAGAGGCTAACCATGACACCTTTCTGCCTTGGTAGTCCAGTTCATTCAACCATTAACTTTTTTATGTGATAGTTCTTCTATATTAATATGAGTTGTGTGAACTCACATGTACATGTCAGCTGGGTGTCAGAACATGGTGCTTAAGCTGCCTCTTGAGTCGCCCAAAGCAGGAACTAGAGAATGAAGCCAGCATGGCTTCTCCCATCCCTGGTAACCAGCCACGCTGTTGGAGCACTCTCTCCCACTGCTTGGACAAAGTCTTAGAAAGGGCAGCTAGAATAAGAGGGCCAGCACCTGTATGTCCTGTTTTTGGAAAGTGGACTTTTACCATAGCACCAGCATTAGCTTTGAAGGCAGATAGCATGCTGGCTTGCCTTCTGATGCCTCCTCCCCTTACAAGCTGACCCTCAGCAAACCTCTGAACCTCAGCTTTTCCATTGGTAAAATAGGAGACTCCCACTCCATGGGAATCAATGCTGGAACAGGAGTGATTCCTTTAAGGAAGTGAGATTGAACTCAGTGTGAAAGATGGGATGGTCTGCAGAAGTCGAGACAGAGCAGGTCACAGGATGGAACCATGTGAGCCATCCATGCAGATGCAGAATAGGAGAGGTGTGCACAGATGACATGTTATCTGGACAAGTGATAATAGGAGGTGCACTTGATGAGCACTGGTTCCTCTTAAGTCTGAAGGTGGGAAAACTGAGAAGAATATTTACATTATTTGGTCCACTTATAACCCATTGTATCCACTCAAGATGCCATATGTTTCCTTGTGTGTTTATTCTGTCTCTACAGTTAGATTTTATACTGCCTCAGAGCAGGGTGAATTTTTTGCCTTTTCCATATGCCTTACAATAGAACATTGAAGGCAACAGATTGCTAACATAAAAAGAATGTTGAAAAGATGGAAAACTGCCAGAAATTCAAGCTGAATTCAGAAAAGGACATGTAGTTAGGAATATGATTGCTGACATCATACGGATCTTACTAAAAGCACTGAATTCCAGAAAGATGTTGTTATTATGTGCCATCAAGTTACCTGCAACTCATAGCCACCTCATAGCACAACAGCTCTGAACTCTGCCCTATCCTGAGCCAATCTCATTGTCTCTGACACACCTACCCCATTACCTCAGTTACTGTGTCATTCTGTCTCATCAAGGGTCTTCTTCTCTTGCACTGTCCCTCCACTGAGCATGATGTCCTTCTCTAAGGACTGGTACCTCCTGGCTACGTGCTCAAAGTATATGAGACAGCACTTCAAATATCCTTGCCTCCAAGCAGCAACTTGTTTTCACCCTCTCCAGGACAGACTTGTTTATTCTTCTTGAAGTCCATGATATGTTCAATACTCTTCTCCAGCATCACAACTAAAAAGTTTTGATTTTTCTTCTGTCTTCCTTAGTAATGTTAAGCTCGAAGACCATGGTCTGGATCAGGTGCACCTTAGTCTCTATACTAACATCATTGCTCTGCAGCACTCTGGAGAGGTCCCTGACAGCAGACTTAACCCAATTCAGCTTTTGATTTCCTGCTGCTGGAGCCGATAGTGTTGATAGTGAAGCTGAGCAAGCTGAAATTCTTAACAGCCTTAGTCTCTTCTCCATGATGGTGCTGCCAGTTGGCCCAGTGATGAGAATCTTTGTCTTCTTGATGTTGCACTTCAGTCCATATTGAAGATTACAGTTCTTGACCTTCTGCAGCAAATACTTCAGGTCTGTTGGTTTCAGCAAGCAAGGTTGTGTCAACTGCTTAACAACACAGTTTTGGTGGCCTAGTGGTAAGAAGCTGCGCTATAGTCCCAAAGGCATGTGGTTCAAATCTACTAGCTGCTCTACAGGAGGAAGACGGGCAATCTCCTCTGAAAACAATGCTGGAGGGTTAGTTCTGGCTCATGGCACACCACAAGAAAGAAGTTTATCTATGTTTTATTGACTGTGCCAGGGCAATCAGTTGTGTGAATGATTACAAAGTTTGGATGTTGTTGTTAGGTGTCTTTGAGTTGAGTACAACCCTGTAAGCAATAGATCTAAACTCTGTCCTATCCTGTGCCATCCTTACACTTCCTGACACACACTAGGGCCCGCTGTGGCAGTCACCATGTCAGTCCACCTGGTTGAGGGTCTTCTTCTCCTTCGCCAGCCCCTCTGCCTTCCCAAGCATCATGTCTCTCCAAGAAATAACCACTCTTAGCAATATGCCCAAAGTATGTGAGGCAAAGACTTATCATCTTTGACTCCACATAGCACACTGGCTGCACTTTTTCTAACACACATTTGTTTGTTCTCCTGGCAGCCCATGGGCTATTCAGTGCTCTTCTCCAACACCACAGCTCAAAGGCATCAGTTCTTCTGTCATCCTTATTCATTGTTCAGCTCTCAGATGCATAGCAAGTGATCGAAAAGACCCTAGTCTGAATGGTCTCTTGGGGGTTTGTTGTTGTTGTGTACCGTAGAGTTGGAACCAACCCATAGCTGACCCTCCAGTGGGTTTTCAGAGGTGGCCTGGAACCATGTGCTTTTGGGATTATAGTGCAGCATCTTGTCACTAGGTCAGCATTGTAAAAAAATCATGATTCTAGAACACTTAATTTTGCTCATATAAAAAAAAAAAAAAGAAAAAAAATTTTGCTCATATAGAACCCGATACACAAACCAAGAAGCAGCCTTTCAGACAGAACATGGGCATACTGCATGTTTATAATCAGGAGAAATATGTGTCAGGGTTATGTCCTTTGTCCATACTTATTAAATCTGTATGCTGAACAAATCCAAAAAGCTGGGCTATATGAAGACTGTGATATCAGGATTGGAGGAAGACTCATTAACAACCTTCCATGTATAAGTGATACAGTCTTGATTGCTGAAAATAAAAAAAAGTTTGAAGCACTTACTGATGAAAATCAGACTGTATATACAGGAGCTCTAGTGGCGTAGAAATTGCTCTGTTGCCTTGAACACTCCATCTCTTTGGTGGCTCAAACCGAGCAGTGGCTCTGTGGGAACAAGATGAACAGTATTTTCCTTTGAAATATATCTGTATGTATGTGTATAGTTTGGAGACTGAGGTGCACCTGATACAGGCCATGGTCTTTGCAATTACTTGCTGTGCATCAGAGAGCTGGATAATGACTGGGGATGATAGAAGGTGAGTTGATGCCTTTGAGCTGTGGTGCTGGAGAAGAGTGTTGAATATACCATGGACTGCTAAGACTTCTCCTTGGAGGCAAGGATTCTGAAGCTCCGTCTGACATACTTTGGACATGTTGAAAGAAGGGACTAGTCCTTGGAAAGAGACATCATGCTTGGGAGGGTGGAGGGACAGTGCAGGAGAGGAAGACCCTCGATGAGATGGATTGATTCCATCACTGGGGTAATGGGGATAGGCGTGTCAGAGTCAATAAGACTGACACAGTGTAGAGCAGGGTTTAGGGCTGTTGTACATAGGTTGCTGTGAGTTGCCAGTGACTCGACGGCACATAACAACATGTGCACGCACACATTTACATATAAACACGTGTGGAGGGAGCTCTAGTGGCCGATTGGCAGCTCCATGGAGGAAGATGGAGAATCGTCTTACATTAACTTACAGCCTCTCCAAACCTGCTGGAAGGTCAGCTATGAGTTGTTTTCTACCTGAAGACAGTGAGCTCAGTGGAATTTATCTGTATGTCAAGGTAGACAATGAGAAAGGAAGCCTGAAAGAGAAATTGATACCTTTGAATTGTGGTATTGGTGAAGATTGAAGATTGAATTGTGCCCCTCCCCCTAAAAACACATATGTAATGACATAATTTAGAAATTATGTTAGGATCTCCCATGATCTGATAAACTGAGCAATTGTGAGAGGAATAAGGGTGGATTGCACCATTCCTTGATCCTGTGTAAAGGAGGTTTCTTTAGAGTGTGGTGTGCAATACCTTTTATCTCATTAGAGTTAAAAAAGGAGGAAGGCTAGGCCAGAAAGAGACCTCAGCACCAACAAGACAGAACTTCGGGAGTGGAGTGCACATCCTTTTGAACTCAGATTCCTGCATGAGGAAGCTCCTTGACTGACATTGAGAAAGGACACATGGAGGTTCCAAGGACTGCCAGGCCAGCAGATGCTGAAGGAAACAAGGGCTTTTCTCCAGCACTGAAAATGTACTCACCTTAATTTTGGATATTTAACCTATTAAACAATAAGATAATTGATTTTTGTAGGTTTAAGCCATCTTTACCTAAAGACTTAAAAAACTGTGAGTAGAAGTTGATGACCCTTATTGACAACAAAATCACGCAAAAGGAAATTGCCCATCTTTATCCTGAAGAGCTGCTGGTGAATTCGAACTGTGTGCCTTTGGGTTTCTATCACTGATACAGCAGCACTAGACAACTAAGATGGCTTTGAACTGCCAACATATCAAACAAATCTGTCTTAGAAGAAATGCACCCAGAATGCTCCTTAGAAGCAAGTTTGGTGAGACTACTTCTCTCATACTTTATGCAAGTTGTCGGGAGGGACTAATCCCTGGGCAAGGATATCAGAGAGTCAGCAAATAAGAGGAAGACTCTTAAGAAAATGTATTGACAGAACAGGTACAACACTGATCTCAGACATACCAGGGACTGTGAGGATGGTGCAGGGCAGGCAGGTTTCGTTCTGTTGTGGTTAGGGTCACTATTTGTGGGAACTGACATGCAGCACCAACCAACCACAGCTACACTAGCTTTCCCTCTTCAACATCATGTGACAACGCTAATTTCTGAACAGCGTCATGTTTGTGAGGACAGGGTTCAGGATTTCAGTGCCCTTCAAAAGGTCATAATTAGTAATGGAATTGGTTCTAGAACTGGGAGCTTTGGTGGCCTAGTGGTAAGAAGTTGTGCTGCCAACGTATAGGCATGCAATTCAAACCTACCAGTTGTTCCTCAAGAGAAAGGTGGACACACTCCTCCTGTGGTATTCACTGCCCTAAATACCTGCTGGCAGGTCAACTATTAGTCACTTATAACTCAAGAGCAGTTAATTTGAGTTTGAACCTCAGCTCAGTGCATTAGATAAAGTACTAGAGTTTCTTTCCTCCTTTTTTAACTTTTTGTTGTGATTCCTATGAAAATTCACAGTGCCCATTGGCTTTTCATTTGACAATTCATATACCCATGTAGATGGGGGTGGCTTTGTGAGGACTTAGTGCATTGCTCCCATGTAACACAGCACTCTTACCCTTTTGTACTTCTTCCTCACGTTTTCCATTCAGTCTGTTCTACCCTTTTCTGGCTGCTGACCTTTATCCCTGGGCACATGATGCCCTTTTAATCTTATTTTGTTAATTGTTCTAAAAAGTATTAGAAGATGACCCTCAACAAGATGGATTGGCACAGTGACTGTAATAGTGGGCTCGAGTGTGTCAGAGGTCAGGGTAGCACAGGATAGACTAGGATTCTGATCCATTGGTCATAAAATGGACAGTGTCAACATTGACTAAAGGGCATTTAACACCAGCTACAACAAAATCACTTGAGAGGAAGTTGCCCATCTTTCGCCTACAGAGCACCTAGTGGGTACAGATTGCACCCCTCTTTTTTTTTTTAACCTACTTTATTTACAAAACTTGAATACAGATTCAAACAAATTCTTTCAATTTCCCTCACTCTCCCCCCATCAAATTGTACAACCCAACGATTAATCCCCTTCTCCCCCTGCACATCCACATCCCTCTGCTTCCAGCCTCTTCCACCTCTCCCGGATCCTTATACTCATTCTACATTAACAGTCTTTTTTTCTTTTAAAAAAATAATTTTAACACATTGCCGCACACTTCATTGACGACCGTGCTTAGAAACACATTTTTTTTAACCGTCATTTGCAGCAACGTGTTAATGAACGTTTACACAGCTTTTGGATTTCCATACATTCATTGTTGCATTTTTTCCCCCTGCACACCTCTCCCCCCAGTTTGTTCTTTTCTTTGAAAAGTAAAAGAAAAATTATTTCATTGGTATAGAATCCCCCACCCCTCACCCTGAGTATGTACTCCACTATGCAACCTTCGTTCTGGACTCTTGTCATAACCATAATACCCATACATATATCGCTTTCAAACAGTTCTCTTCCTCATCTGTTTCAATGCAGTGTACATAATTTATCCAGTTTTTTTCAGTCTCACTCCAACCCTGATGTCATTCTCATTCTAGAATAGTGGCATCATGGATCACCTGTCCTTTTGTGATTGAGATACTTCACTCAGCATAATGTCCTCTAGGGTCACCCATTTTGAATAATACTGCATGAGTTCCTTGTTTTTCAATGCAGCATAGTATTCTAGTATGTGAATATACCACAGCTTCTCTATCCATTTGTTTGTTGATGGGCACTTGAGTTGTTTCCAAATCCTTGATATTGTGAACAAAGCCATGATAAACATGAGTGTGCATATATCTGCCTGGGTGACAGTTAGGGTTTCTTTAGGATATATTCCCAGTAATGGAATTGCTGGGTCAAATGGTATTTCTATTTGCAACTTTTTGAGAGAGCACCATACCACCTTCCACAGTGGTTGCACCATTTTACACTCCCACCGACAGTGAAAAAGTGTTCCAGTTTCTCCGCAACCTCGCCAGCATTTGTTGTTTGTTACAATAACAGTCTTATACAGTATTTATCCTTGTGGGACTGAGTTCGTTCACTTAGCATAATGCTCTCCATTCCATCCCAAGTTAGGTAATAATTTACAAAGTTATCGCTCCTGCATGCTGCATAGTATTCCATTGTGTAAATGTACCATAATTTCTCAATCCATTCGTTTATGCTTGGACATTTGGCTATTTCCATGTTCTTGCGATGGTGAATAATGCTGCTCTGAACATTGGTGTACAGATCTCAGTTTGTGCCTCTGTTCTCATACAGCCATACCATCCTGAACATGCCCGATCTCGTCTGATCTCCGAAGCTAAGCAGAGTCAGACCTGGTTAGTTCTTGGATGGGAGATAGGTTGCCTTTAGATTGGCAATGCACTTCCCACTGCCAGGCCAACAGAGCTTCCTTTTGGTAGCCCTATTGTTGTTGTGTGCTGTTGAAGTAGAACCAACTCATAGCTGACCCTCCAGCAGGTTTTCAGAGGTAGTTCATCGCATGAGAGGAGATTGCCCATCCTCCCATAGAGCAGCTGGTCGATTTAAATCCTGTGCCTTTGAGATTGTAGCGCAGCGTCTTACCATTAGGCCCCCAGAGCTCCCTTTTGGTAGCCCTAGTACCTGCTATAATGTTGGTGAGTACTACCCCCCTGAGAGGAGCTCTTGTGGTCTAGCACAAATGGTGTTTCCCCATGCATCTCTGGTGCTTTGAATCTACCAGCTGCTCCACGAGAAGGGAATGGTGGGCAGTCTCTTGCCATTAAGGATTATAACCTCAGCAAGGGTCTCAGAACAAAAGTTTACAGAATACTACAGTGTTCAAAAGACTCATAGCCCAATTACAAAATGGACAAAAGACATGGAAAGACTTTTCACAGAGGAGGACATTTGGATGGCCAACAGACACATGAAGAAAATGCTCAAAATCACTTGCCATCAGATGCAAATCAAAACCACAGTGAGATACCATCTCACCCCCCAGTGGCAGTGACAACATCTAACAGGACAGCAAGCAGTAAATCTTGGAGAGGATGTGGACAGATTGGAAATCTCATACACTGTTGGTGGGACTATAAAATGGTAGCCCTGTTGTTGTTGTTGTGTGCTGTTGAAGTAGAGCCAACTACCACTCTGGAAGGCAGTTTGGCGTTTCCTCAAAAAGCTGAGGAAACAGAAATTCCATATGATTCAGCTGTTCCACTGCTAGGAATAAACCCTATGGAAAGAAGAACTGAGACACAAACAGAGATTTGTACACTGATGTTCGTAGCAGTGTTATTCACAATATCAAGAAAATGGAAACAGCCCAAATATCCATCAATAAACAAATGGATTGAGAAATAGTAGTACATTCACATGCTGGATTACTATGCAGCACTCAAGAGCAAAGATTTCGAAAAATACTATGTGACATGGGAGATGCAAGAGACCATTTTGTTGTGTAATTAACTCAGGCTTATAAGGACAAATACTGCATAAGATCATTATTGTGAAAATATAAGGATAACTAGTAAGATGTATATAAAAGTCCAAAGGGGGAAGTGGAGGAGGCAAGGGGACTCAGGTCGGGGTGGAGAAATCAGAGGGTCACAGAGTTTGGTGGGCAGAGGGAGGGTTATAGAATTATGAAAGATCCAATGAGGACCTGCAAAGATGGGATGATAGTGGGCACGGATCAATGGTGATTAGTTTTATAAAACACATCATATGAGAGTGATCATATGAAACACAATGTGAATAAAGGAATGTGTGAAACCCAGGCTATATGAATGAAGCACAATGTATACGAATTTTAGATGCAAGCTAATACAAATTTAAAAAAAAAAACAAAAACATATGTATCCTTTAAAAAAAATCGCCATAACCTCAGAAGCCCAGCTGAAGGATCCCTTTAAGTGCTGGGCCAGAACGCGGGGCAGATGTGGGGATGGCACGGGGCTGTATAGTCAAAGACGTGCAGTGGGTGTTTCTGCCAAGAGTTTCTTACCCAAGGAATCTTCTGGCTTCTGATTATCACTTGAGATCCTTCCTGTTTTCTTTTTCACTGATTATTTGTCCTACTAATTCACTTTTATCTTCTCATTTCAGATGAAGCTATTAAACTTATATATAAAGAGGGCCCAGACCACAAACAGCAACAGCAGCTCCTCATCTGACGTCTCCACACACAGCTAATGGCAGCACCAGACCTCTGTGTAGACCTAGAAGCAATCGGTGGTGCCTCAAAGACCTCTCCTCACCCCCTTCATCAACTGCCTAGTCAGTACAAGGAGGCCCAAACATATTTATTACAATCAGTATTTTGGTCCCTTCCAGCTTTTATGTAGAATCTTACTGGTATTGAATGTAAAGGAAGCAAGGCCTGCAGTGCAGTCTTCAGACGAGACAAAGCAATCAGAGAAGAGCCATACTTGGACATGTCATCTCGTGCGGCTACTAAGGTCACGACACTGTGGGGCCAGCTTTTCAAACTCAGTCTCACGCCGACACGTGGTAGAAAGTAGCATATTTTTTTCTTCAGTTATTATTGGGGGTGGATGTTAATTTGGGTTGCTCTTTTTTCCATGTTTTGTTTCTTTGTAAATTTAGCCTATGTGATACAGAAATTTGACCCTTTTGCAGCTGACAGCATAAAAGCGTGGTATAACTTTAAGGTGGATTTTTAGGAACATCTAAAGATGTCAAGTCTGGTCAACAAATGAGAAAAGTTGAAAGACAGCCTTTTAACAAACACTGGGAATTTTGCTTTTTTCATTCTAGAGTGGGGCACGCTGCCCTTTTTTAACTTTGAGTGTGAGGAGCAACAAGCTGTTATCTCCTTCCAGGGCCACCTCCTCACTCTCAGCCCCGTGGTCTCCTTCCAGGGTCTGCTCCTCATTGTCTCTGAAGGATGCTTCTTGAAGGCTCTCATTTACAAGAATTCTTAGAACCTAACTCCAAACACAAAAATCAAGATAGACAAAAGCATCATTGAGAGGGTGTCCAAGAAGATATTTCATGAAGTACTTAAGATATAAGAAAAGCTGTCACACTGCTAAAAAAACACTATGTTCTCAGTGATTCTCAAGGGTACTTAATGATTAGGATATAGTGGTATCTTTTCCTCTACCCCTAATTTTAAAATGTTCTCAGTTTGTGTGATAAATGGCAAATTTGCCACCTTATTTACTTTTTTAATTAAGATCAGAGAAAAGTCAGGAAAAAAACTGTATGTCAGAATCATTCTGTTTTGTAAATGTAAGTATTCCTCTGATCATCAGTTGAAATAGTCATTGTTTAAGGAAAAAGTAATTATGATAAAAAAGCATATTACAAAAAAAAAATCCAAGATTTGGAACTTAATTGGAATCTCTTTCCTTCTCTTAAGTGAGAAACCACTAAGGCCTTATCCTTGTGTGGTTTCATTTCTTCAAGAAAAAAAATTTAACGATTTCAAGTCTTGTTAGGTAACAGACTGAATAATATTCTTAAAATCAAATGGAAATTTGTAATGTAATCATCAAGAATTCTGATTGTCTTTTATTATTCTCTTATACAGCCTCTAAATTGAACTGCTTTTTCCTTAAGGAAATGCCTGTTTTGACATTCATTGTAAGGAGACGTTTTCTGTTGCCATGAGCATCCACTGGGGCAGCAGGACTGAGGAGTCCCAATGGGGTGGTTCTCATGCTGATTCCTACCCCAGCCCTTCAGATTTTGTTGGAAGTTGTAAAAAACACTGTAGCAAACATTCTACTTCTTCATTCATAATTTACTTGAAATAGCTTTTTGGGAATGTGCTCTGTAAAAAACACCTTGTCAGGCCCAGGATCAACCCATGCTGGATGCCATGAGGAGAATGTAGGAGGTGCCTCCGGCTGCTTCTCTGGGAACTGCAGGGGATGTTTTAAATGGCTGAAGAACACTGAGTTGCTTTTGGCTAAAACAACAGGACCAGGCCTGCCTTGGTTGATGCTATATATTAGTATTTCATTAATCATTTTCTTTTTGATGCTCCCTATATGAGTCCAGAAATCTTTGGGCTCCCACTCTGTTGTAGAACTTTGCTTCCAGTTAGATTATTTATGAGTTCCTAGAATCCAGTGCATTTAGAAATACCTCTTCCTTCAGTTCTCTGACTCTCCAGAAGGTCCCTGGCCCCCAGGTGTAGCTGGGAAGAATCTTGAGCTTGTCTCGTCTCTGCATAGTACTCACAAAGGGCTAGCCTCGAATGTCACTTGCCCAGCCCTCCACCTCCTGACCAGAGAGAGGGACAATCACTTCACAGGCCTCTTGGGCGCAGTCTGTACCTTGCTGCTCCCCGCGCCTGCCCATCGAGGCACCCACCGTTGAGGGGATGCTCGCATGCCGCCGCCGCCACCTCATGGGGAGGGAGTTGACATCGGGAAGCTGCAGTCGCCTTGCCTTCGCTGCTGCCTCTACAGGACTGTCATAATCACAAGACAGTTACGCACCCAAAATGGTTTGCCTCCTGTTTACCGTCCTGTGCAGGATCTCAGAAGCCACCTCTGCCCCATGCCTGGGGCAGGTTCACCTGACCTCCTGCTTCCCTTCAGCTGCACCATCCCTCTGCAGGCGGGGTGTGGGCACCTGCAGCCCAGTGGCAGGGCCAGGCATCAGCCCTGGTCTGCCACACCCAGCCGGGACAACTGCCTTTTCTATGGCTGTCACTAGCTTACCAGTTCTCTATGCAGTGATGCAGCTGCATTTTGGTCTCATAAGTCTTTTTTTTTTTTCCTTCCCCTGCTGCCATTTATTTATCAAGCATACTGTTACACATTAAAGGTCAACAAGTAAGAACTGTATAGACTTTCCACCAGAACTTTGCTAACAATAATGTTTGGAAATGAAAAAGAAACACTCTGAAAATTACCAGCCACCACAATCATTCTGTTGGCGCTGTGTTCACACGCATGACCCCACACCTAGGTTGGGCTTTTTTGTTTGTTTGTTTTTTGTTTAGGCTTTTTCATGTTACATCCATATCTGTATTTATATCATACTTGTTTCACTCAAATGTATCATGGAAAATGTACAGAGTTTTTTGTTAATGTGCTAGAATTTGCTAAATATGAAAACCAACAACAGAAAACCCTTTTGAGTTTGCCCTAGAATAAACGAAACTTACTTCAGTTCATTGTGCTGATGCCATTTTTTTGTCGGCAGGTATGTAGAAAGCTTGTCCCCATTCCTGTGTTTGAGTCCATGTGGTTGACTTGGAATCTAAGGGGGCTCAGGACCCTTGCTGTGTTGGTCAGGGCAGCACCCACATCAGAACACAGGACCCTTTCTTGACCTGCTCCACTGTCACACATCATGCACAGCGGGCTGCATGAGTGGAGGCTTCACTTTCCAGTCTTTCTCCTCAGCTGAGTACTGAGAACATTCGCCTCTAAAAAAGTAGAATCAATAGACTCGAGACCACTCAGCCACAACACAGGTCCCCTGCTCTGACACAGGCGCATCCAGGACTCATGATGAAGGGGAGGAATCAGGAGCATGGCCTAGAGTGGAGTCTTGAGTCTCAACCCAAGGCAACTGGGCTGCGGGGTGGAGCCCAGAAGAAAGTACCATTGAACTGTTCCAACACATCAAGGGCACCAGTTTAGAAAATTTTTTTTTTTCGCCTTTTCTGTTGTATTAAAGTATAGCACTCAGGTCTCACACTCTTAAAAACCCAGGAGCATGTGGCCCCTTTGTCCTGTGGCTTCCCTGTGTGGGTGCATTACCCACACACCAGGGGGCACAGGGCCGGGCTTGAAGTGATTGCTGTCAGCTGCCTCCCTCTTCCCAGCTCACATACACACCCCAGGTTTACAATGGCTGTTTCTCCAAAGTAGATCTCGGGCCTTTCTCTTTACTCCTTCCTACTATGGAAACTCTACTGACAGTATGTTTGTATACATTTTACTGGCCAGAAGGGAGCTCAGGCCTCTCACAAGGAAGGTGAGAATTCTGCCCTGAACAGAGTGATAAGGATCAACAAATACCTGGGTCCTAATTCCCTTTGCCCCACTGGGCAAGTCACTCAGGAGATACGATAGGGAGGTGCTGTTCAGTTTCCAGTTGGGAAAACAGGTCCAGGTAAAGCCCCAGTGAGGAGATGGTGACAGATGGCCTCAGGTCTAGAATCGGACCTGGTTAAAGCAGACCACTGCATCCTAGCCCTGAGCCTGGCTGCAGCCTGAGAACCTACATTACTAAAAGTTTCCACTGTAAACTTCATATGAAGAACATTTGTAGAGCATTATGCTTAAGGGACCTCTGGTGACCTAGTGGAAAGGATTTGTACTGCTAGCCCAATGGCCCATGGTTCAAGTCCACCAGCAGCTCCATGAGAGAAAGATGAGCAGTCTCTTCCCATGTTATTTATTGCCTCTGAAAATCCGCTCAAGGGACAACTATCGGTTCAGTTCCAACTGGATGGTACACAACAACAAATGATCAACATAAGGAGCACAAAAATAGTGCAATGTTTAAATGCTTGGCTGTTAAATGAAAGTAATTTGAAAAGAATGGGGAATCTCCTTCAGTAAAAATGTCAACCTAGGAAACCGGAACGGTTCTACTTCTGTCCTCCAGAGTTGCTGTGAGTTGGAGCAAACCCACATGCCAGTGGACTCGATCCTAAAAACTGAGTCAACCTTTGAGGACAGCTGTTAGACAACAGGCTTGGAATTCAGGACTGTCAGCCAAGACCACCACTGTAATTCTGATGGTGAAGTATGAGGACCATCTTCTCATCCAAACCAGATGGTTTCAGTGCTCTAGAAAGTAACATTAAGTGCTGGAAACTGAAGTCTCCTTCAGTTCCCTTGGAGCACCAGTGTAAACCCCACCTCCCCTTGCCCATTTCCAGCACTATTTATTAACTTACACTGCAGTGGCTCCAGGCAAGAACGGACAAAGGTCATGTGAATAGGTTTCTAATCCCAGATTATGTATTTAAAACATTAAGATACTTCCACATCATTGCTCTTCTCAGCCAGCCTACTGGCAGGGCCAAAGCCAGCAGTTTGGCTCCCTGGGGGCCTGCCTTAGCGAGCAGTTGCTCCTGGGTCACTTCCTGCAGCTCTAGGATGCCCCACCATCCCTGGTGCACTGACAGGTCCCAGAGGAAGCCAGGTGGTGAAGCAAAATGAATGGGCTTGCAGCCAGCAGACTAGGACACCTGCCTCCAGCCATGGCAGGTCAGGTTCTGCCGTGGTCACCCCCTCAGCCTCTCGGGGCTTTGAAGGCCTCCTGAGGTGCACCCAGAGCCCTGGTAGCTCCATGGCTAGTGTTCATTCTCAAAATGACAGGGCGGTTTGAATCCACCAGCAGGAGAAAGAGGAGTCAGTCTACATCTGTAAAGGTTTATAGGGCAGTTTCATGCTATCTTATTAGGCAGGTCATTGAGAGACATGATGAAGTAGATGCATGATAAATATTCCTCATTAGCTATGCATGTAGCCTTTCCACTCACCCACCCACCCCTTCACAAATCGCCTGCCTACACGGTGTTCTCTGAATTAACCACCGAAGGTCAGAATCTCATTGCTCCCGTAAATTCCATAATTCTCTGTTAACATCTCACCAAAGTCATGGAGACTGCTACCTATACTTGTTGTTATGTGCCGTCAAGTCGTTTGCGACTCATAGTGACCCTATGTACAACAGC
>NW_006399910.1:554090-565870 GCF_000299155.1 Elephantulus edwardii
TTCTTCTGACATCCATTTTGGTCTTTTCTTCCTCTTCTGTCTTTGTAATGACCGTTTGCACTCTTCCTGGATGATACATTTAACATCCTCCCACAACTCATCTGGTCTTCGCTCATTAGTGTTCAAGGCCTCAAACCTGTTCCTGAGATGATTCTGAAATTCAGGTGGGATGAAATTATACTTAGTTACCAATTTATTATAGCCAGAATGGTTCCCGATGAAGAGACACATCAGGCAAGTGTGAGAACTGCTCAAGCATGAGAATTTCACTGTCTCCACTGACATACCATCCTTTCATGCATAAATGTTTCCACCAGATCTGGAAACACAAAAGAAAAAATGGTCTCTCATAATAGTCACAGGGGGCCTCAAAGCATACTGAGTAAGTATGGATTTCTTTACTCCATCATGTCCCCTCTGTGATGGTTAAGATACGTGTGACTTTGGCTCCCATTCTTCTTTGGGTTGCACTTATGATGTAGCCATTCCTTGATTAAATCTATTAAAAAGGAGTTTCCTGTAGGTATAAATATATAGGGACATTCTGGTAAAGCTTTCTTGATTTTTGCTCAATCTGGATCCTGCATCTGGCTCACCAACATCTTGTGATTTGAACCAGTGACCTACCATATTGCCTGCTGATACGAAGCCAGCAGCCTACTGTCTAACTTAATCTCTTTTGGGTTTATCCACCTCTGCCCACTGCATGAATCATGAATCAGGAGAAGCTTCCAGCCTGATGTCTGACCCAAGGACTAGGGACTTCTTAGTTTCTACAACTGTGTTAGTCATTTCCTTGAGATAACTCTCCACCTCTGCTTTCCCTCTGTCTATGGATGTCCATATCTCAGCCACAAGACCTTCTTCAGTTTAGTATTAAATCTGCAGTTTAGAATTTCAGTAGGTTTTAATTTGGGGGAGGGGAGTTTGCACTTTTGTTTGGTGTTTGTCTTTTGTCATGGTTCCCTTTACAATGTGATGAGCATTTTAAATACCAAATCACAAGAAAGTAACAAATAGTTTTCTTTATTTTTACTTTTTTTTAGTTAATAAAACAAAGAGAACCCTAATGACTTTGTGGTAAGGAGCTGCACTGTCAACCAGAAAGCATGAGGTTTGAATGCACCAGCTGCTCCACAGGAGACAGATGGGCAGTCTCCTCCCATGTGATTTTACTGCCTCTGAAAACCCGCTGGAGTATCAGCTATGAGGAGGTCTGACCTGACCTTACATAACAATATACCACAAAAACATTTATTCCATTTTCCAAGGACATTTGGCCAGAAGACATGAGTTAACAACAACAAAAATATTTTTGTGTGTGTTTTGCCTATTACAAAAGGCTAATTTCCATAAATATGTATGTAACAACCTCTTGTTGTGTTGTTTATTGCTCTCCAGTCTTTGGCAACTCATATCGACCCTATGAACAAAAGACCTGAACACTTGTATAACTTTCATCATTTCTCCAAGTTCATAGGGTTTCCAGAGGCAAGCCATTTCAGAAGTGGATGCCACTCCTGCTTCCAAGAGTGTTTTAATCGAGGAGTTCCACCAAACACCTGCTACCATGGGTAATCATTATCGCACTTAACACATCAGTGCCACAGTGTTCAGCATCACAGCAACCAATAGGTACCTTTGTACAGCAAATGGACAGACCAGTGCTATATCACTTAGAAGAATGCTTGACCAAACACAGTTAAAACCAGGCCCGAGGGCCTGTGACCCAAGGGCCCAAATGTCTTTCTCAATAGAAAACCAAATGCAATCAACTCACACCCAATGTCAAGTAATCATTCCACCCTAATCCTCACAAGAGCCAGAAAACAAATCTCTGTAGAATCCAGCTACTCCAAACTACTTCCCAACCTGGATTTCAACCCTATACTGGTGACCAAATGCCTTTTTAGAGGTTGTTGTTGAATGCCATCTAGTTGCGCACAGCTCATAGCAACCCTATGAACAAAAGACCTGAAGTCTTTCTATAACTATCATCATGTCCAGACTCTTAAACCTGTCTTAAACTGAGAGCTCCACCAAACACTGTTCACCTTGGGTAGTCATGGAATTTGTGCCCCAATGGAACACAGTTCAGCATCACAGCAAATCCAGATTACCTCAGTGCAGCAAAATTGACAGAAGACTGCTGCATAATTTAGAAAAATGTTCCTCCAAAAAGAACACTAGACCCTCAAGCCCAACCGATGTTTAAATACATGGGCCCTCCATATATAGAGAGCAAAAAGCCTGGAGCCTTTCTATAACTATAGTAATTTCTCCAAGTTCACAGAGTTTCCAGAGGCATGTGGTTTAGGAAGTGGATGCCACTCCTACTTCCAAACCTTAATCATTCTGGGAGATCCACCAAACATTTCCCATGATGGGTAGCCATTATGGGAACAACCTCTTAGACTTTTTTTTTTCCTTAAATTGTGCCACTAAAATCTGATTGATTTAAGGTGAATGCCTCCTTTAATTTTGTACCTGAAGAGTTCATTGTCTCACTCTACTCCTGCAAATAAGAATAATCAAACACAGATGTAGCATAATTTCCCAAAACAAGATTTTAAAAAATCATTAGAGCAAAATATTACTTTCAAAGAAACAACGATGACACTGCAAGCTGGACTTCAACAGAAACTATAAAGAGTATAAAAATAATGGAAATACCAAAAGCATTTTTTCATGACAGTAAGGACAAGTACATTTTCATACAAATAAATCCAAGAAAATTTTCAAAAGTAGACCCTCACTTAACTGTTAACAGAGATTTTCCAGTCTCAAAAAATTATCCCCCTAACTGGGGACTTTTTACTAGGACTAACAATGTTATTGTTTGATGCTATCGAGTTCACGATGACTCCTAATAAGCCTCTGAACCTTGATGTATCCTGCCCTGTTCTCATCATCTCTGATATGCTTCAGCCCATTGTTACAGTCACTGTGTCAGTTCATCTTGTTGAAGGTCTTCTTCTCTTTCTCTGGTCCTCCACCACTCCCCACATGATGATTTTCTCCAATGACTGGCCACTCCTAACAACATGCTCAAAGTACGTGAGACCCAAATTTCACCGTCCATACCTCAAATGAGCACCCTAATTGCATTTACTCCCAGACAAACCAGCACCACATGTCAAAGGCCTCAATAATTCTTCTGTCACCCTTATTCATCATCTAACTTTCAGATGTATAGAAAGTAATGGAAAATACCATGGCTTGGATCAGGTGCACCTTAGTCTTTAAACTGACGTTAGTGCTTTTAAGGAATTTGGAAAGGTCCTTAGAGTCACTAGAAAATTAGTAAGGTCAGAGCTGTCATCTGTATTGAAGGTTATAGTCTTTGATGTTTTGCAGAAAGTTCTTCAAGTTCTTTCCTCTTTCTGCAAGCAACATTTGTGTTATCTCCATAAGGTAAGGCAAGTTGTTGATGAGTTTACCTTTCACATAAAGAATAGGCCAATACTGTGATCAGTAAACCTCCCCCCACCTCCCCGAGGAAATTATGTTCAGGATGATTAACAATGCAAAACCAAAAAGACTATATTTCTGAAAACGAAGTTCAGAAAGCAAGAAAGAGCAGGAAAGATGGGTGAATGGGAACCCAGGAAGAAATGGCAAGAGCTGTTACATTGAGAGAATTGCAACTAATATTGTGGACTAAATTTTGTATAAATTTTTGAACAGCAAAGTAATTTATTCTGTAAACTCATTTAATAATAAAGTTGTTTTTTAAAATGACTTTTCATGCTTTAAAATATCTAACTTAAAAAGTTAAAAGATCATCTAACCTAAGGAAACTATTCTCAAATCATGAATATATTAAGTAACTCTTACAAGTCAAGAACCAAAGCATACATTAGGCTTCAGGAGAGAAGGTGTCATCAAATAAGACACTCTTCCCCAGATACAGCATAATAAAATTTCACAAAACAAGATTTTTTTAAAAAAATCCTTTCTAAAGATCTTTTTTCTTTCTTTTTGTTTAAATTTTATTTTATTATTATTTTGTGTGTCTGTGTACCGTCAAATCAGATCTGACTGGTACAGGAGGAGATTGTCCCTCCTTTCCCAGCAGAGCATCTGGTGGATTCAAACCATGCACCTCTGGGATTGCAGTGCAGCATCTTGCCACTAGGCCACCAGAGCTCCCAAAATCTTTTTTCTTAAAAAAAAAAAAAGAGCCAGAACTTTCAGAGAGAGATGACTGAAAATTCCCCGGGGGACAGTTCCCCCATTTGGGAATCCTTGCCTCCACTGCTGTGGGTCCATTCCAGGTGGGTCCATTCCAGGTGCCAAACAGGACCAGAGTTTTGGACACATGGGAAAGACACTTTCTCAGCTGGCACATTAAGCTGTGAGAATGGGCTGACTTGAAACCCCTTGGACAGAAATTGTTCAGGTGGAGCACCTGGTATTGCACCACTCACTCCTCTACTCCATAGACAAAGGAAGACAATAGAGTTTGGCAGAGGGAACTACATTAAGGTGAGTTTCATGCAGGGAATAGTGCAGACTAGAGAGAACTTGAAGGGCTTTAGGAAAGGCAAATTTTCCCAGAAAGGACTTTCAGTATAGTGAATGGCTCACTTTATAGTTTGAACATTTTAAGCTTACAGTTAATAACATCATAAAGATAAACACTGCCAAAAACTTACATAGACACACTAGAAATGGACTAACACTTATCAAGAAAAACGTCACATGTCAAGAAAGTAGCAGGCACCTTCAAACATTGTGGAAAAAACAAATGAAACCCCACCCCCACCCCCAATAAAAGCAGATAATATTGCAGGAGTGGCATCCACTTCCTAAACAACCTGCCTCTGGAAACTCTATGAACTATGAGAAACGACAATTGGTGTAGAAAGGCTTCAAGTCTTTTGTTCATATATCACTATGAGTTGTGCTCAATTCAAGAGCAATCAACAACAATTGCAGACCCAGTGAGTACCCCAGAATCAAGAAGGCAAAAGAAATACGGAGCTTTGAAAGAAAGTACAAATGATGGGAAAAACAATGAAAACCCAAAATAAGGGGATAACAACACAATAACATAACAGGTTTTGGAAGCAGGAGTGGCATCCACTTCCTAAATAACATGCCTCCAGAAACTCTATGAACTTTGATAAATGTTGATAGTTGTAGAGGGGCTTTAGTGAACCAGAAGAAATATATTGATGCAGAGTTATTTGAACAGCTACAGTAGAAGGTGCAAATGATGGAAGAAATAATGGAAGCCATTAAGAAAGCAAATACTTCAGAGACAGGGAGCCAGAAGAAGTATATAGATAAGAAGGATTTTGCACAATTATGGAAGAAAATGAAAAAGATAATTGAAAGAATTGAAACTATAGATAAAGAGACACAAGAACCTAAAAAAATTATTAGAACATATAGAGGATACAGCAAACACAGTACTGGAAATGACAGAAATGCATGAAAGTTCAATCCAGAATATTAAGACCGAAATGGCAGAAATGTTCAACATGCTGGAGGGACAAAATAGTACAACAGAAGGGATGGAGCAGAGAATCAGTGAGCTAGAAGACAAGAACCTCAATTGAAATATGCTAGAAGAACATTATGCTGAGTGAAATATCCCAGTCACAAAAGGACAAATATTACATGATGCCACTGTTGTAGAATGGGACTGTCCTTGGGGTTGGGGAGAGACTGAGTAAGATGGGTTCAATAATGTATACTGCACTGAAACAGAGGGGGGAGAAAACTGTTTAAAAGAGATATATAACTAGGTATTTCTGTCATCACAGGAGACTAGAGCAATGGCTACATGGTGGAGGGGACCTGAGGGAGGGTTTGTAAAACAATGAAAGAATCTTTTCTTTTACTTTTCCATAATTTTTGGACTCATGTACTTATAACTTGTTAGTCAAATTTGTGTCTTCTAGGTTGCAACACCCCCATGATACATCTTCAAGGATATGAACATGTACGGCCAAGCACAATCAATAAGAGTGCATCTAAATTCCAAAATCAATCTCCATAATAGTCTATGTGTTTCCTACTGCCAAAGGGGCCCTTTAGAGTAGTGAGAGAAGATCTTCACCCTGAAACCCACAGCGTCCCTTTTCAGCAGGAAGTAGCTAAGAGAATACGCCATCCCCTTTTCCTTATGACTCAGGGTGAAGTCTCTCTCAGGGAGGAGTGATAGGGAATGGCAAAGGACACACTGACAAAGAAGATTAATCAGAACTGGCTTTGACAAGCACTGTGGCATTTGGACAAGAACAAACTGGGAGGAGGGTAGAGAGAATAGTGCAACAAGGACACACTGACAAAGAAGATTAATCAGAACTGGCTTTGACAAGCACTGTGGCATTTGGACAAGAACAAACTGGGAGGAGGGTAGAGAGAATAGTGCAACAATGAATGAATGGAAACCCAAAATCTCTGTAAATGTTTATGAAAATTAATAAAATATAATTATAGAAAAAAAAGAAATATGCTAGAAGAAAAGCAGAGATAAGACATAAAATGAAGAAAATAGTAGAGTCATGTGGGAAGACATCAAAAGGAAATATATATGATTGGAATTCCAGAATATGAGAGGGACAGGGAAATCTCTAAGAAAATCGTGGAAGAAGTACCAGAAGAAAACTTCCCAGGTATTACAAAGAAATCCATATTGAGGAAACTCAGCAAACATCAACTAGACTAGGCCCAAAAAGAAAAACATCAAGACATATCATAGTCAAGTTCTCCAAAATAAAAGATAACAATAGAATACTAACAGTAGCACAAGAAAAACAGTCATCTACAAAGGAAAAGCAATGATATTCAGTTCTGATTTCTCAGCAGACACCATGTGAACAAGAAGACAATGAGACAACATATACAGAATGGTGAAAGAAAACAATTGCCAGCTGAGGATCCTATACCCAGCAAAGCTCTTCATCAAATATGAAGGAGAAATTACATTCTTTGCAGAAAAGAAGAAACTTAAGGAATTTGTGAAAATATGACTAAATCGACAAGAACTTTTAAGTCCTTCACACACAGACCCAAAAGGAAAATCGGTGGACCACAGTAATCAGAAACAACAACAACAAAATAAACACAGCAAAATGGCAGCTATAAAACCTGGCCTGTCAATAATTACACTTAATGTGAATGGAATAAATGCACCAATCAAGAGAAAAAAGAGTAGTAGAATGGATTAAAAAAGAAAAATATTCCAATAGACCCTGTTGGAGAAAGTTTTTGATGTGCACAGGGATTTAATCTTTAGAAAATCTCTATTATTGTCTTCTGTCTGCTCTTTTGGGTAAAATGCATGACCAATATCATCATAAACATAGATGCAAAATACCTAACAAAATCCTAGCCAATAGAATCCAAAAGCACATAAAAAAATCCAACACATCAAAATAAACAATTCATCAGGACAGTGGGATTCATAACAGATATGCAAGGATGGTTCAACATAAGAAAAATAATCAGTGTGATTCACCACATTAACAAAGCAAATAACAAGAACCGTATGATCCTAGCAATTGATGCATACAAGGCATTTGGCAAAATCCAACACCCCTTCCTGATAAAGACATTCAACAAAATCGGAATAGAAAGGAATTTCCTCAACATAGTGAAAAGTATATATGCAAAACCAAGAATCAATATCATTCTCAACGGAGAAAGACTAAAAACATTTTCTTTACAAGCAGGGGCCAGATAAGGATGCCCAACTACCTCTATTCAATATTGTATTGAAAATACTTGCTAAAGCAATATGACAAGTGAAGGAAATAAAAGATACCAAGATCAGCAAAGAGATGGTTAAACTGTCACTATATGCAGATGATCTAATAGTGTACACAGAAAATCCCAAGGACTCAACAACAACAACAACAAAAACAAAACTGTTAGAGATAGTGGACAAATTTAGTGAGATGCCAGGATAAAAGATCAATATCCAAAAGTCAGTAGGATTCTTCTACAGTAACAAAGAGAACTCAGACAAGGAAACAAAGAAAGTAATACCATTTACAATAGCCAACCACAAATTGAGATACTTGGGAATGAACTTAACAAGGAAGACAAAAGACCTGTACAAAGAAAACTCCAGAACATTTCTGCAATAAACAATTAAAGATCTAAATAAAAGTTCCCTATTCTTGGCTAGGAAGACTCAATATAGTAAAAATGACAATCCTACCAAAAGCAATCTACACATTCAACACAATCCCTATACAGATACCAAATTCCTTTTTCAAAGAGTTTGAAAGGAAATTGTCAAGTTTATTTGGAAAGGAAAGAGACCCTGAATAAGCAAAGCACTTCTGAAAAGCCAAAAATGAAGTGGAAGGGATAGCACTCCCTGATCTCAAAACCTACAACACAGTGGTAGTAACCAAAACAGCATGGTACTGTACAATGACAGGCATATAGGCCAATGGAACAGAGTCAAGAACCCGAAAATGGACCTACCTATCTAGACCTACCTATCTTTACTCAAATGGGGAAATGACAACCTCTTCAACAAATGGTGCTGGAAAAACTGGACTACTACCTGAAGTAAGCTGAAACAGGATCCACACCTCACAGCATACACAAAAAATCAACTCAAGGTGGATCAAAGACCTGGAGGTAAAGCCCCAAACCATAAAGTTGATAAGAGACAAACTAGGACCAGGCTTAGAAGGCCTAGTCTATGGTATAAAGAAGCTGACAAATACAAACAGAAATGCACAATTTGGAGAGGATAAATGAATGAATGGGACTTTATAATGATTAAATCTCTGCTCATCAAAATCTTTTTCCAATAGGGTAAAAAGAAAACCTACCAACTGGGAAAAAATCATTTGGCAATACCATCTCAGATAAGGGTCTTATAACAAAAAGTGTTCAGAATACTCCTGGGCCCCCAGAAGAAAAAGACTGAGAACCCAATTATAAAATGGGCAAAAGACATGGATAGATGGAGAAAGACATTCAGATGGCTAACAGACTTATGAAGAAATGCTCAGAATCACTGGGAATAAGAGAGATGCAAATCTAATCCACAAAGAGGTATCATCTCACTCCCCAGTAGCAGTGGCAAAGTTAATATGGCAGGAGGGAATGCATGTTGGAGAGGATGTGGAGAGGTGGGAACTCACATACACAGTTGGTGGGATTATAAAAATGGTACAACCACTCTGAAAAACAGTTTGATATTCCCTCAAAAAGTTAAACATAGAAACTCCATATGACCTAGCTATTCTACTAGTAGATGTATACCCCAGGGAAATTAGAACTGAGGCACAAATAGAGATCTATATGCCAATGTTCATAACAGGAGATTTGTATGCCAATGTTCATCATTTACCATCTCAAGAACATAGAAATAGCCCAGAAGTCCAACCACAGCTGAATGGATTGAGAAAGTATGGCATGCTCACAAAATGGAATATTATGCAGCACTCAGGGACAACAATTTTGAAAAATAATTTATAACTTGGGGGAGACTGGCGAGCACTATGCTGTGTGAACTAATGCAGTCTCATAAGGACAAATACTGCATAAGATCATTATTGTAAAAATAGAAGGGTAACTAGTAAAACATGTATGGGGAAACAAGGGGGCAAGAGCAAAATCACAGTGTTGCACAATTTGGTAGGTGGAAGGAGAGGATAAAGAAATGGGAAGGATCTGGCAGGGATCTGAAAAGAAAGGATAATGATGGACATAGTCTGAGGGTGATTAATTTTTTAAACTGTAGTTTATAGGAATGATTGTATAAAACACAATGTAAAAAAATAATGTGAAACACACCATATATAAACTCTGTAAGCAAATCAATATAAAATAAATTTTTAGAATATTTTTCTTTATTATTTATTACTACTTATTATTTATGGGTGAAGGGTAAGGGAAATTATAATTTGTTCAAATTTGTATTTGAATTTTGTAAATAAACTAGTAGAAAAATTTAAAAAATAAAAAAATTTATCAATGGAAAAGATAAAATGGCAGAGCAAATAACATGTAAAAACAAACCAAAACACCCCCCAACCAATAAAAACACATATTACAATTTAAAAAATGGCCAAAGAATTTGAAATAGTTCTCCAAAGAAGATACACAAATGACCTATAAGCACATGAAAATTTTTCAACATCATTACCTACTAAGGAAATGCAAATCCAACCACTATGAGATACCATTTCTTACTCATTAAGATGGTTATGATTTAAAATACAGACAACAGTAAATGTTGATTAAAATGTGGAGAAATTCCAACAGAAATATAAAATAATGTAGCCACTTTTTAAAAACAGTTTGATATGTCATTAAAAGACATTATTTTGGGGAGAGGGAGTTAAAAGGTTGTGATTCAGATAAATAACAAAATATAGTCAAGATATATCCCAAAATGTTCACACAGGCACCTAGCCTCGAGCCTCATGGTGTTGTTCCTAAGTAGTCAGTCCTGCTAATATTAGGCCTCCCTGCAGTCCCAAAGTCCCATCTATATCCAATTCTCCAGTCATAAGGTCGCTATGAGTCACAGGCAACTTGATGGCACGTGACAATAATAACAACAATCATATCAGTAGGGAGCTCTGATGGCCTAGTGGCAAGAAGCTGTGCTGCAATCCCGAAGGCAAGCTGTTCGAAGCCATCAACTGCTCCATGGGAGAAGGATGGGCAATCTCCTCCCATGCGATTATATGCCCCTGAAAACCCACCAGAGGGTGAGCTAAGGGTGAGTTCCTACTCTATGGTACACAACAGAAATATCATACCAGTACTCTTAGGAAACAAGTACGTTTCTTGCTCTGAAGAATCTCCTGTTCCAGTTAAAATTTTCAGCCTCTGTATGTATGTATAAGCAAAGTCCAGCCAAGAGCAAACCAGCACATTGCAACCATCAACAGTAGATCAAAGACTGGAACATTTTCTTAGGTTCTGTTCAACTCATCTCAAACCATCCAAGGCTAGGTCAGCTACAAACTCAGGAGTCCACACTCTTCTTGTGTTCCAGACTAACTGGTCCCTTCACTCAGTTTTAGTGCCCACATGGGGCCTAGCCAACAAGATGGGGATTCATTTGACTTCCTGCTTCTCAAAGTCAGCAAACCTCTCAAAAGGAATTTAAAGGCATTTATCCAGTCACTTCTGACCTAGATTGTTACTAATGAGAATTGACATTATAGGCCCAAGTAAAAATATGCATTTCAGTGTTCATAGCAGTAATATTAGCGATATTCATACAAGCTTAAAAATAAGAATAACCTAGAAGAACTAGATGTATCTAGTTACCATTATTAACCACTCTGCTCATGTATATAGTGGGAAGAAAATGTAGAGTACAAAATCACCAAAAATGCCAGATTTACTTGCTGATAGCTAGTGAAACCCTTGAGATGACCCCTTGAAACTCTTCAAAATATGAATGGATAACCAGATGTGATGTGTCTACATAATGTCGTTCTTGTTGTTATGTGCCATCGAGTCACTTGCAACTCGTAGCGATGCTATGTACAACAGCCCTAAACTCCGCTCTGTCCTGTGCCAATCGCACTGCCTCTGACACACCCATTCCGATTACCCCAGTGACTGAATCAATCCACCTAATAGAGGGCCTTCCCCTCCTGTGCTGTCCCTCCACCCTCCCAAGCATTATGTCCTTCTCCAAGAACCAGTCTCTCCTTACAACATGTCCAAATTAAGTTAGACGGAGCCTCAGAATCCTTGCCTCCAAGGAGCAGCCTGGTTTAACCCTTTCCAGGATGAATCTGTTTGTTTTCCTAGCAGTCCATGGTATTCTCAAT
>NW_006399910.1:568218-568788 GCF_000299155.1 Elephantulus edwardii
CTGTTCGGGCTCTTTAGGAGACTCTGACTTCGACATGGCGGCGGTGGGAATAAACTCTTTTGCGATGCTTCCTCGGCAGCGTTCTCCAGCAGAAAAGGGAAAGAACTGATTTTTAGTCTTGTGAATTCTTGCTATTGTTTTCCTGTTTTCTTTGTATGCTCTTCTCTTTATCATTTCTTTTCTCTGGGGATCTTTCATTGATCAGATAGTTTTAATCTTACTCTATAGGTGAAGCTGCAGTGAGTGTGTAGCTAGATACAGTTAGTTACCAGCTGTTATGAAATGGAACAGAGGACCAGTGGAGAAAAAAACCAAAAAGAAATACAGACAGAATTGAACACTAAAAGAAAACCCAAAACCCCAATTTGAGTTTAATAAAATGAAAGAGGATCAGGGTATAAGGGCGAGAGAACGAGCTGCGGGGTGGGGGTGGGGGGCGGGCGCGACTGTAAAGAAAAGAAAAAAACCTGGTAAAAACCAAAAGCAGAAGATACTGAGATATTAGGGTAGGGGACAGAAAAAAAAAATTTAAAAGGAGAGCAAAATCGGGACCTTGAAACCCTCTGCCCA
>NW_006399910.1:568888-577744 GCF_000299155.1 Elephantulus edwardii
ACCCTTTCCAGGATGAATCTGTTTGTTTTCCTAGCAGTCCATGGTATTCTCAATACTCTTCTCCAGCACCACAGCTCAAAGGCATCAATTCTCCTTCTATGCTCCCTAGTCATTTCCCAACTCTCTGATGCATAACAAATGATTGCAAAGACCATGGCCTGTATCAGAGGAACCTTAGTCTCCAGAGTGACACCATTGCTCTTCAGTACTTTGGAGACGTCCCGAACAGCAGATTTTCCCATGGCAATATGCCTTTTAATTTCCTGGCTACTGGTGCCAAGAATGTTGACTGTGGAGCCAAGCAAACTAAAGCTGTGAACAATCTCAATCTCTTCACTATCCATCCTGAAGCTGCCAATTGGCCCAGTGGTGAGAATCTTTGTCTTCTTAACATTGAGTCTCAATCCATACTGGAGGCTGCAGTCCTTGATCCTCTGCAGCAAGTGCTTCAGGTCCTCCTCAGTTTCAGCAAGCAGGGTTGGTCTACATAATGGAATGGAATATTTGTTCTGTCATAAAAAGAATTGAAGTACTGATGTGCAATATAGATGAACCTTGAAAACAGTATGCCAAGTGAAAGAAGCGAGTAACTAAAAAAATGTGATATATTTTGTGATTCCATTTATATGAAGTATCCAAAAGAGGAGGACTTGAAGCACTTGTTGCAGAGGGTAAAGAACTGCAGTCTTCAGTATAGATTGAGACTCAGTATCAAGAAGACAAAGATTCTCACCACTGAGCCAATTGGCAGCATCAAGATGGATGGTGAAGAGACTGAGATTGTTCACAGCTTTAGTTTGCTTGGCTCCACAGTCAACATTCTTGGCACCAGAAGCCAGGAAATTAAAAGACGTATTGTGAAGGGAAACACTGCTGTTAGGGACCTCTCCAAAGTGCTGAAAAGCAATGGTGTCACTCTGGAGACTAAGGTGTACCTGATACAGACCATTGTCTTTGCAATAATTTGTTATGCGTCAGAGAGTTGGACAATGACTAGGAAGGATAGAAGGAGAATTGATGTCTTTTAGCTGTGGTGCTGGAAAAGAGTATTGAATGTACCATGGACTGCTAAGAAAACAAACAGATACATCCCGGAGAGGTTTAAACCAGACTGTTCCTTGGAGGCAAAGATTCTGAGGCATCGTCTGACATACTTTGGACATGTTGCAAGGAGGGATCAGTCTTTGGAGAAGGATATCATGCTTGGGAGGGTGGAGGGACAGTGCAAGAGGGGAAGACCTTCTATGACGTGGATTGATTCAGTGATTGGGGTAACTGGGGTGACTGTGTCAGGGACAGTGAGACTGACATTGAACAGAGCAGGGTTTAGGGCTGCTGCACATAGGGTCGCAAGCTACTCGATGGCACATAACAACAACAACATTGAAAAAGAGATAAATCCACAGGTAAAGTAGATTACTGCTTGTCAGAACCTGGAATGGAGAGTGTAATTAAAATATCTTGGAATTAGATAATGATGATGATTGCTCAACTTTGTAGATATGTTGTTGTTATTGTTGTTACCCCTCCCATCTTCCCAGGTAATCGAAGACGCAAAAACCGCTCGACATTCGTTCCGGCAGGCCGCTCAGAGAAGGGGTAAAGGCGTCCGACTAGCTGAAAGCTGGGCTGCTTAGAGGCCAGTCTCAGACCCATCTTCCCAGATCTTCTTGTAGATATACTACTTCAAAAACTATTGAACTAGGTGCTCTGATGGCCTAGTGGCAAGAAACTGCGCACTGCAATCCCAAAGGCGTGTGGTTTGAATCCACCAGATGCTCTGTCGGAGAAGAAGGGCAATAACTTCCAGTGCCAATAGGATCTGCTTTGACAGTACACAACAAGAAAAATTAAAAAAAAAACATTTTTAAAAAGAAAAAAACAACAAAGACTATTGAATTGTAAGTTTAAAAACTAAAATAAGAGTATATTATGTGCAATGATATCTAAAAATGTAGCTGAAATGGACAAATTATTAAAAAATAAGGCAACCCAAAACCAACACAAGAAAAAAGTAATACTATTATAACGTATTTTGATGGGAAAGTCTGGTGTTAGGGACCTCTCCAAAATACTGAAGAGCAATGGTGTCACTCTGGAGACTAAGGTGCCTCTGATACAGGCCATGGTCTTTGCAATCACTTATTATGCATCAGAGAGATGGACAATGACTAGGGAGGATAGAAGGAGAATTGATGCCTTTGAGCTGTGGTGCTGGAGAAGAGTATTGAATGTTTCATGGATTGCCAAGGAAACAAACAGATCCATCCTAGAGAGGGTTAAACCAGTCTACTCCTTGGAGGCAAGGATTCTGGGGCTTCGTCTGACATACTTTGGACGTGTTGTAAGGAGGGACAGGTCCTTGGAGAAGGACATCGTGCTTGGGAGGGTGGAGGGACAGTGCAGGAGGGGAAGACCCTCTGTGAGGTGGATTGATTCAGTGACTGGAGTAATCGGGATGGGTGTGTCAGAGGCAGTGCGATTGGCACAGGATAGAGCAGGGTTTAGGGCTGTTGTACATAGGGTCGCTATGAGTCATGAATGACTCGATGGCACATAACAACAACAACAACATTGTAACTTTAATATACATAATTTAAAACTTTTACACACAGAAAAAGTCTTTCGAGCCTAGACTATTTCCCCTTTATATTCTATCAAACATTTAAGGAAGGAGGGAAGTGGAAAATGTCAATTAGAATGCTAATAGTTTTCAAAATGTAGAAAAAGAGGAAACTGTTTTATCAAGTTAGTATAACCTTGATACCTGACTTGAAAAGACATTATGAGAAAGGAAAATTATAAACCAAATTTTCTTATGAAGTTAGCAAAATATTATCAAACAGAATCTTATAAAATGATCAATCATTATTTACCTTAAAGTTAGTTTAACGTTAGAAAGTCTTATTGTGTGAGTGGAATATAAAAGGAAAATTCATGATTATCTGAATAGAGAAACAATATTTAATAAAAGTCAAAATTCATTCACAATTTTTAAAATACTTTAGGAAACTAAGAATACATGGAAACTTTCTTAATCTGATAAAGGGTGGCTATATAAAAAAAATCTTAATGATGAACTGTTGAAAGCTTTCTCTTTGAGATCTGAAAGGGAGTATGCGCATTACCATTGACCTCTATTAAGTGTTAAATTGCCTTATTCCCTAGACAGTAAGGAAAGGAGGCCTGGTGGAGTGGTCTGTAGCTATGAGCTGCTGCCCAAGGGAATGATGAGCAGTCTACTCCCATTTCTATTTACAACCTCAGATACCTGATGAAAGGTCCCTTTGAGTCAGAAAGGACTTGATGGCAGTGAGTGAGTGTTAATGAAACAATATAAAAGAGCAAGAGAAACTACAAAAAGAAACTGCAAAAAATTATTATATTTAATAATGAGCTTGGAAAAACTGTTGGGTAGAATTCATTGAAAACAAAAACAACCGTGGGTATCAGCAAAAATAGAATATAAAATTTAAATAGGCACTGTGTACAATAAAATTTTAAATGTCAGTACCTAGAAATAAGCTAATCCCAAAACGAACATAACCACTCTGAGTAAAACTTTAACAATATTCTTTAGAGGAGTATATTTAAGGATTCAAAAACTCTGAAGTGTAAGTTGTCAGTTCTCCCCTAAATCATCTATATATCCAATTCTAATAAAAATTCCAAGAGGTGTCTTTATGTGTCTTCATAAGCTAATGATAAACTTTATGTGAAACATTAAGGGACAAAATAGCCAGAATAGTCTGTCATTCTTACTTTCAAAAGTCCCAATTAGAAGATGTGACTTAAGAGGGTTTTTAATTACACTGTGAATTATGGAAACAAAGGTACAAGGTGGCATCTTAAAGAAAAGAATTTCAGTTTTAACATGTATGAACACTGACATGTACTAAGTCAAGTTTATGCCTGGCTTGAAATGCTTACCTTTGTCCTTCAAAATGTCCACCTCCGCCATGAGACTGCTATGTCACTGAATCCTAAGGATTTTATTAATGCAATTAGAAAGCTGCAGCAGAGTGGCATTCTCAACTCATTTGGACTGATGATGACTTTTAGCAAGTTGATGACAATATGGTAGGAAATAGGCTTTATAGTAGTACAATTTTAACTCTTCTTAATTTTAAAATCTGTGCTACAGTCTTGAAGGCACACAGAATCCACCCGCTGCTCTGTGGAAAAAGGATAGACAATCTTCTTCCTTGTAATTACTGTTTCTGCAAACCTGCTGGAGGGTCAACTATGGGTCAGTTCCAATTCGATGGTATATAACAACAACCATGGTATCAAGGAGGCAAGATGTTTATTGTGTTTATGTATAGAATTTTACTGCCATAAAAAGAACATTCATTAAGAGATTTCCATTTCTGGAAGGATTGGTCAAGAGGAAAAGAAAAAAGTTTCATTTTAATTTGCATTAGAACAGTTCACTAAATTGTTGTAAATTACAGATCATTTAGAAGAAAAGAGAAAGGGATTTTTTCCTCCCAATAATATTTTTTTACATTTTTTTGTTTGCTTATAGAGTTTGTATACATTCATGTTTCACATTATTCTTCTTTCATATTGGGTTTCATACAATCATTCTCATGCATTATTTTATAAAATTAATCACCATTGGACCTTGCCCATGATTACCCTGTCTTTTAGCCTGATCTTTCCCATTTACTTACCAGACTCACTCCACCCACTAAACTGTGCAACCCTTTGGTTTCACCCTGCCTATCCTCATCCCTCTGCTCCCCCACCCCTTGCGTTCCCATACATGTTTTACTAGTTATCCTTCTATTTTTTTAAAAAAATTTTATTTTATTATTTTCTGTGTATGTGTACCATCAAATTGGATCTGACTGGTTCAGGAGGAGATGCCCCCTCCTTCTCCGGCAGAGCATCTGGTGGATTCGAACTGCATATCTCTGGGATTGCAGTGCAGCTTCTTGCCACTAGGCCACCAGAGCTCCCCTATCCTTCTGTTTTTACAATAACGGTCTTATGCAGTATTTGTCCATATGAGGCTGCATTAGTTCACTCAGTATAATGCTCTCCAGCCTCTCTCAAATTATGTAGTATTTTTTGAAATTGTTGCTCCTGTTTGCTACATAATATTCCATTGTGTGAATGTACCAAAATTTCTCAATCCACTTGGTTGTGGTTGGACAATCTGGACAGGATAAAATTGATAAATTGACTTTCTAAAGCTTAAATCTGTGCTCATCAAAACCTTTTTCCAACAGGGTAAAAAGAAAGCCTACTGACTGGCAATACCATTTTGGATAAGTGTTTCATAACAAAAGTTTACAGAATATTCCTGGGCCTACAGAAGAAGATTGATAATCCAATTACAAAATGGGCAAAAGACATGGAAAGACCTTTCACAGAGGAAGATGTTCAGGTGGCCAAAAGACACATAAAGAAATTCTCAAAATCCTGATAATAAGAGAGATACAAATCAAAACCACAATGAGATATAATCTCACCCCAAAGACAGTAACAATGTTTAGTAGAGCAGCAAGCAATAAATGCTAGAGAGGATGTGGAGAGGTGGGAACTCTCATATACTGTTGGTGGGATTGTAAAACGGTACAAACACTCTGAAAGATAGTTTGGTGTTTCCTCAAAAAGTTGAACCTAGAAACTCTGTATGACCCAGCTATTCCACTACTACGAATATACCTTAAGGAAATTAGAACTGAGACACAAATGGAGATTTGTACACCAATGTTCATAGCAGCTTTGTTCATCATTGTAAGAACATGGAAACATTGCCAATATTTTTAATTGTGATTTGAATTTAAGTTTACAAAGCAGATTGTTTTCAATGAACCATTCATGTACATTATGTTCCACAATAGTAATTACGATACCCACAATATCTGATCATCCATTCATTTCAGTATTGTCTTTCTCTTCACTCATCTTAATATGTATTTATTATCTAGTAATTAATATTCTACTCACTCCTTTTCTTTCTCTCTCTGACAACCATGCTAGAATGATTCTATCTCTGTGTAAACCTTTATTTAGCACTTTATAATGGTGGTCTTATATAGCTTTTGTCCCTTTATAGCTGACTTAATGTACTTCATTGTACATATTCTCTAGATTTACCTATGTTATGTAAGGTTTCACAAAGTCTACATTGTTCTTCGAAGTTATATAATACTCCATGATGCAAATGTACCATCGTTTAGTCATTGGTTTGTTGACAGGCATGTGGGTTGTTTTTAATCTCTTTTTGTTGTGAATAATTCTACAATAAGCATAGGTGTGAAAATATCTATTTGTGTCACTACTTTTATATCTTCAGGGTATGTTCCTGGTAGTTTGTAAGCTCTCTTTTCACTCTTCTTTAGAAATTTTCTGATGCATATCAAAAAACTAATTCAGTGTTCAAACCAATATAAAATAAAAATTTGGAGGAAAAGGCCCACAAGTAAAAAACAAACAAAGAACAAAAAACCTCAACTCAATTGCTGTCAAGTTGGAACCAACTCAAAATACACTTTCCTGCAAATTCTTGGGGCCTACAAATAGCACAGGAGAAGACTATCACTTGACCAGGTAGCAATCAATACCTATGGTACCAATAGTCAAGGTGTAAGTAGATATGTTGCATTGGGGGAAATCTGCTGTCAAGGACCTCTCCAAGGTGCTTAAGAGCAATAATTTAAAGACTAAAGTGCACGCAAGCCAAGTGATAAGAGGCTGAACTACAATCCCAAAGGCACGTAGTTAGAATCTGCCAGTTGCTCCATGGGAGAAGGAGGAATAATTTCCTCTGAAAACCCACTGGAGGTGGGTATAGGTCAGTTTTGACTCGACAGCCCACCACAACAAAAATGCATGCAGAAGTTGGACAATGAGCAAGGATGACAGAATAAGAATTACCTTTGAATTGTGATGTTAGAGAAGAATACAGACTATCCTATGGACTGCCAAAAGAACAAACAAACCTGTCTTGGAAGAAGTGTATAACCTGATAGCTCCTTAGAGGCAAGGCCAGTGAAACTTCATCTCATATATGTTGAGTATGCTGTCAGGAGGGATCAGTCTTTGGAAAAAGACACACTCTGGAAAAGGTAGAGGATTAAAAAGAGAAAGACTCTCAAGGAGAAAGATTGGCACAGTGACTGTAACCAATGGGGTTAAGCATATCAGCGGTGGTGAGTATGGAGCAGGGTTCAGACCCCCTGTTCAGGAGGTTACTATGAGTCATCATCAACTTGTTGACTGACACTTAACAAATCATCTTTTGAGTAGCAATTGTAAATAATATTGCTTTCCTTATTTCCATTTCAGAGTTCTCTTTGTTTCTACAGAGGATTCTGGATCTTGGCAGAAAGCAAAGAATACCAGAAGAATGTCTATCTGTGCTTCATTGATTATGCAAAGGCTTTTGACTATGTGGATCACAACAGGCTGTGGCTGACTCTGAGAAGAATGCGAATCCCAGAACATTTGATCGTGTTAATGCAAAACCTATATTTGGACCAAGAGGCAGTCGTCAGAACAGAGCAGGTAGACACTGGTTGGTTCAAAATCAAGAAAGGGGTCCTTCAGGGATGTATTTTGTCTCTATACCTTTTCAATCTATGCAGAACAGATCATCCGGGATGCTGGGCTGTATGAGGAGGAATGTGGCATCAGGATTGGTAGAAGAATTGTCAACAACCTGCATTATGCAGATGATACAACCCTGCTTGCTGAAACTGAGGAGGACCTGAAGCTCTTGCTGCAGAAGGTCAAGGACTGCAGCCTCCTATATGGATTGAAGTTCAATATCAAGAAAACAAAGATTCTCACCACTGGGCCAATTGGCAGCGTCAGTATGGATGGTGAAGAGATTGAGACAGTTAACAGTTTTAGTTTGCTTGGCTCCACAGTCAACACTCTTGGTAACAGAAGCCAGGAAATCAGGAGATGAATTGCATTGGGAAAGTCAGCTGTGAGGGACCTCTCAAGAGTACTGAAGTGCAATGACTCCAGCAATGAAGTGCTGGAGACTAAGGTGCGCCTGATCCAGGTTATAGTCTTTGCAATTATGTGCTATGCACCAGATAGTTGGACAGTCAATAGGGATGATAGAAAGAGAATTGATGCCTTTGAGTTGTGGTGCTGGAGAAGAGTGTTAAATATACCATGGACTGCTAGGAGAACAAACAGGTTTGTCCTGGAGAGGATGAAGCCGGAATGTTCCCTGGAGTCAAGGATTCTGAAGCTTTGTCTGACATAATTTGGGCATGTTGCAAGGAGGGACTGGTCCTTGGAAAGGGACATCATGTTTAGGAGAGTGGAGGGATGGCGCAGGAGAGGAAGACCCTCAATGAGATGGAATGATTCTATGAGTGGAGTGGTGGGAATGAGTGTGTTTTAGATGGTGAGGTTTGTACATGATAGAACAGCATTTAGGGCTCTTGTGCATAGGGTGGCTATGAGTCGCAAACGACTTGATGGCACATAACAACAACAACAACAACAATTTTATACTCTGACATTTTGCTCAATTGATCAATTGTGGTTAAGAGGCATCAAGTAGACTACAACTCATTAAGAGCATATGAGCAATTCATTTCTTCTTTTGTGATGTATCTGTTCAATTTTTTTTTACCCCTGTCTGTGTTGTTTTAGGTAAGTAGTAAGTCTCTAAAACTGTGACCATTTCCTCTAGGTATTCATATTTTTTGGTGTATATTCCTGGTATGCCACTGTCCTTTTTGTTTTAATTAGTTTTGCTGTGACAACACCCGCTTCATCCTTTATTATGTTACTTGTGTCTTCTCTTTTCCCTTTGTTAGATTTTCCAGGGATTTGTTGGTTTAATGAGTTCTTTGAAAGAACTGATTTTTTTTTTTT
>NW_006399910.1:581534-596014 GCF_000299155.1 Elephantulus edwardii
TTCCCAGGTAACCGAAGACCACGCGGGATCCGTTCTCAGGTCGTGTAGAGCTGGAAAGAAAGCAAGCTTGACAGGCGGAGAAGCGGAACAGGTAGCAAATAAGCAACCAAAATTTTTTTAAAAAAAGAAATGGAGAATAAAAATGAGAGAGAAAAGACCATGGAGAGGGTGCTACTGATTGGTGCACATCCTAGATAGCTGTTCAAAGTGGCCGCACTGCACTTCATTGTTCAGGTTCTGGCTCTGTCACCTCCTTCTGTTTCCCTTCTGATTCCTCTTTTATTTGGTGTTTGAAGTATTCTTTTGTATTTCCTTTTTAAATTTAGGGGCCCTGGGGCTGATTTGTTATCTTTGTTTTCTTACATCTTTGGTGAAGATCTGCCATCTGTTTTGTTTGTTGTTGTTGTGTACCATACAGTCATAACCGACCCATAATTGACCCTCCAGCTGGTTTTCAGAGGCAGTTAATTGCATAGGAGGAGAGTGCCCATCCTCCCGTGGAGCAGATGGTGGCTTCAAACCATGTACTTTCGAGATTGCAGCTCAGCTTCCTGCCACTAGGCCACCAGAGCTCCCTTTTTACCTGGAAGTCCAAATATGTTCTAGTTTGATTTGCATACCTTGCTAACCTTATTACATAAACATTTATTATAGATAATTAGATAATAGATTATTATAGTTCTGTTCCCCTGTTCTAGTGACCCTTTAATCATTTTATAATGTCATGTCTATTGTTGTCTCTTACGCTGGATTTTTTGCCTTGAAGTCTATTTTATCAGAGATCAATATTATTTACCTTGCCTGCTCTTGTTTGACTGACATATGTTTAATATTTTTTTCTACTGAAAAGAGTTTCTTGTAGTCTTAAACTAGAGCACCAAAATATCAACAATAATTAATATTGAATTAATATTTCTTTAATGTACTCAATCTTTTAATTAATTTACATTCCATTTTCCTTGTCATAAATCTATCAGCTTTATCACAAATGTTCTAAAAATCTCAATTCAGTCCAGTGGTAAAAGTTGTACCATTCAGAAGTCTGGTATAATCTTTTCTACCAGTCCATGTTGCCGAAAGACTGGTCTGTGGTTTACTGCAAGCACCTGAAGAACATTATCAAAGTAAGAAATATCGGCGGATGATAAAATTTTTTTTAATTATTATTAAATTTTATTAGTTTTAGTGAACATTTACAGAGATTTTGGGTTTTCATTCATTCATTGTTGCACAGATGATAAAATTTTTAAGCAACCTTGGTTAAACCTGGTTTTAGTAGTAATTCTTACAAGTGAAAGATATGAATAGAAATCATTACAAAAGTAATGCCAACCAAAACAACAAAATAACTACTTAATGCCAAGCAAAATAAAGTTAATTTTTAAAAGCTTTAGAAAACAATCTTTAAAAATAATGATTAATCTAATTATCTGATTTTTTTAAAAATGGAAGGCCATACTCTTTAGCAAGAGAAAGACAAAATTACTGCCTCTGAAAACCTGCGAAGAGGGTCAGTAATGGACTTGGCAGTACACAACAACCCTAAGGAAAAATTCCACTCCATTTGACTGGATTCTGACTCATGCAACACCTGTCTGAAGCCATCAATTTTTGTGAGAGGAGCTGCCATTCAATATGTTCCACCAGCAGAGCCCTTTCACTTCCACTAGGCCAGTTGGAATACCACAAATCCTTCTGAGGAAGTTCTCAGACCTCCTAATTCCTTGATGCTAATCCCTGTCACCCTGTGTTTTTATTCTCTGAATAAAATTAAATGTGATCAATGAAGCACACACAAAAAGGAGAAAGACAAAAATAAAACTGTAGACATACATATAATAATTCTGAGACATAACAAAATATGGATTAAAGTATATAGTTAAGATATATCAAGAATATATCCATATTATCAAGCTTCTGAGAAACTCTGGTGGTGTAGTCCTGTAGCATGCTGCTCTGTTTATAATCCCAAGTGAATTGAATCTGTTGGCAACTCCAAGGAAAAAAAAAAGATGAGAAGTCTCCTCCTTCACAGATTTACAGCAATAGAAAACTAAAAAGGGTTGCTATGAGTCCCAGTGAAACATACTAAGGGCTATGACATCAGAGCTATTTCCAAGTTCTGTTCACTAGTATGTTTTCCTATATTCTAGAACAAATGGCACTTTCTTTTAGGTCTGATTCAGGGACTTTATGATGTCAGAACTAGTTCCACAATATTATTAAAAAGTTACTAACATGAAATGACTTTTTTATTTTTTTTAATTGATGCCTTTTAGTTGTGGTGTTGGAGAAGAATACTGAACACACCATGTACTGCCAAGAGAGCAAAAAGGTCTGTCCTAGAGAAAGTAAAACCAGTTTGCTTGTTGAAGACAAGGATTTTGAAGCTCCATCTCACATACTTTGGACATGTAACCAGGAGAGAGCAGTCCTTGAAGAAGTTCATCATGTTTGGAAAGAGAGAGGGTCAATGCAGAAGAGGAAGATGAGATGGATTGACACTGTTACTGGGACAATGGTATCAGGTGTGTCAGAGATGGTGGGCTTGACTCAGGATAAGGCAAGGATCAGAACCATTGTTCATAGGGTCATTATGGGTTGTGGTCAACTTGATGGCACATAACAACAACATATGCTGTTGCAAAGAATACCAAAAGAATGTCTATCTGTGCTTCATTGACTGCAAAGGCTTTTGACTGTGTAGATCACAACAAGCTATGGCTGACTCTGAAAAGAATGGGAATCCCAGAACTTTTGATTGTGCTAAAGCGAAACCTATACTTTGACCAAGAGGCAGTCGTCAGAACAGAGCAAGGAGACACTACATGGTTCAAAATCAAGAAGGGGGTCCATCAGGGATGTATTCTGTCTCCAAACCTTTTCAATCTGTATGCAAAACAGATCATCCGAGACGCTGGGCTGTACGAAGAGGAATGTGGCATCAGGATTGGTGGAAGAGTCATGAAGAACCTGCATTGTGCAGATGACACAACCCTGCTTGCTGAAACTGAGGAGGACCTGAAGCTCTTGCTGCAGAAGGTCAAGGACTGCAGCCTCCTATATGGATTGAAGCTCAACATCAAGAAAACAAAGATTCTCACCACTGGGCCAACTGGCAGCATCAGTACGGATGGTGCAGAGAGTGAGACAGTTAACAGTTTTAGTTTGCTTGTCTCCACAATCAACTCCCTTGGTAAGAGCAACCAGGAAATCAAGAGATGAATTGCATTGGGAAAGTCAGCTGTGAGGGACCTCTCAAGAATACTGAAGAACAACGACGTCAGGCTGGAGACTAATGTGCTCCTGATCCGGGCTATAGTCTTCGCAATTACATGCTATGCATCAGAGAGTTGGACAGTGGATAGAGTTGATAGAAAGAGAATTGATGCCTTTGATCTGTGGTGCTGGAGAAGAGTGTTGACTATACCATGGACTGCTAGGAGAACAAACAGGTTTGTCTTGGAGAAGGTGAAGCCGGAATGCTCCTTGGAGTCAAGGATTCTGAGGCTTCGTCTGACATACTTTAGGCATGTTGCAAGGAAGGACTGGTCCTTGGAGAGGGACATCATGTTTAGGAGAGTGGATGGACGACTCAGGAGAGGAAGACCCTCAATGAGATGGATCGATTCTGTGAGTGGTGTGGTGGGAATGAGTGTGTTTGAGATGGTGAGGTTTGTACATGATAGAACAGTGTTTAGAGCTCTTGTACATAGAGTCACTATGAGTCGCAAGCAATTCTATGGCACATAACAAAAACATCTTCAAATAATTTAATAAATAAAATTTTTAATTATATGCTTCTCAATTTTAATTTCCAAGATGGTGAAAGTCAAGAGTTATCCCTCTTGCCTTTCTTTGGGTTGGGGTTTTTGGGGGGTTGGGGAGCTTTGGGGTCTTTTTGTCTTTGTTGTTGGTATGTGACTCATAGTGTCCCTATGAACAACAGTTCTAAACCCTGTCCTTTCCTGTGTCATTCTCATCATCTCTGGCATATTTTAGCCTATTACTGAAATCAATGTGTTAATCCATATGGTTGAGGGTCTTCCTCTCTTGCTTACCATTTACCTTTCCAAGAACAATGTGCCTCTCCAAAGAACAGTCTCTCTTAGAAACATGTCCAAAGTATGTGAGACAGAGCTTTATTAACTTTGCCTACAAAGAGCATTCTGGCTGCAATTTCTCCAGGACATATCTTCTTATTCTTTTGGCAGTCCACAGGATATTCAGTACTCTTCTCCAACACCATCACTCAGAGGTATCATTTTTTCTTCCATCATCCTTAGGCACTGTCCATCTCTCAGTTGCATAGTAAGTGATTGAAAAGACCATAGCCTACATCAGGCACATCTTAGTCCATCATTGCACCTCGATAATTTGGAGAAGGTCCCTGACCACATGCTTTCCCAGTGCAATATGTCATCTGATCTCCTGACTGCTAGTACCAAGTATACTGATTGTGGATTCAAATAAAATGAGGACAGTTTCAATCTTTCCCCCACCTATCATGATGTTGCCTATCAGTTCAGTGGTAGGAATTTTTGTTTTATTGACATTGAGATGCAATCCACATTGAAGACCATATTCTTTGATCTTCTATAGCAAGTGCTTTAAGTCTTCCTCACTTTCACCAAGCAAGGTTGTGTCATCTGCATAATGTTGGTTATTGTTGAGTCTAGCTCCAATCCTGATGCCACATTCTTCATAGAGTCCAGCTTCTTGAATAATTTGCTCAGCAAACAGATTAAATAGGTATTCTTTAACTTCTTCATTAAGTTTAAATAATGCAAAGAAATCTGGGCACAAAACTAAACAACCAAATAAAAAAGCCCACCATATACTTGCTTTGGAGGGTGGGGAGGGGAAAATGAATCCCTTTTCCTTGAAAAATAGAAGCTTTTACACATTTATATTTCTTATAATCCTCTAAAGCCGCTTCTCCTTGGTATAGTCCTAATCTCTTGACAAATTTCACAACTTTTAAGAGACAGATAATTTAGTTCTATTACCCACTGGAAACAGGAGTGGGATGAAGAGTAGACAATTATGAAACTGAAATTTAAAGTGGCTTCAGGCAAATTAGCCTCAGTTGTCCTGATGGTGCACAGAAAAAAACAAACACAAAATACAGAAGAATGCCTTTTTTAGAACAAAGTCATAATTTTCAGGACAAAAATCTTATCCCATTTTGCTGAGCAACTCTCCACAAGATCTAGGTTTTAACAGTTATTATTGTGTATCAACATGCCTGTGATCTTCTGTATAATGCAGCTATTTGAGGTATTGTAAATTCTAACCTCTATTGTGGCGCTGTTGTGACTTAGTGATCAAGAATTGAACTGCCAGCGCAAAGGTCCACCAGCTGCTGTGCCAGAGAAGAGCGGGCAATCAACTCTTGTGCAATTTTACTGCCTCCAAAACCTGATGAAGGGTCAATTATGAGCCAGTTCTTTTTTTTTTTTTTTTATGAGCCAGTTCTAACACTAGTGTCACTGTCCGTTCACCGGCAACGAACGAACTGCAACATCTTGACGGGGGTAAGCCGACAGAGACATTCCACTCCGGGAACTGTTCAGAGAGTCATTCCAGCTCGATTTTATTGGGGACTGCAGTGCACTTATATACGAACAAGTAGACAGGAACACAGGATAGGGTGGGCTTGGAGACGTGGGACATGCAGATTGGTTAGGGAAACCTCAGTCTCCAGCGGACCACTCCCAGCTCAACAGACGTGGCGGCCATCTTCCCAGGTGGCAAGCTTTTGCAAGCCGGTACAGCCAAACACAGGTGAGCGTTCTCTCTAGCTCGTATTAAAGGCCATTGGGAGGCTTGCGCTTATCCAGAGCTTAGATGATCTGTCCTGGCCAGAGGCTCTCCCTTCCTCCCCAACATTCCCCAACACTATAGTACACAGCAACAACAAGCATAATGTTAATAATAGATTACATCTTCAATATGGATTACATCTCAACATCAAAAGAACAAAAATTCTCACCACTGGATGGATAGGCTGTATTATGATAGATGGAAAAAAGATTGTACTTTTATCCACAATGAAAACCCCTGGTACATCAAAAGATGTGCTGCATCAGGGAAAATCAGCTGTCAGGAACCAAAGTCAAAGTGCCAAAGAGCAATAATGTCAGTTTAAGGTGTGATTGGTCCAAGCAATGATTTTCAACTACTTCCTTCCAATGCATATTAAAGTTAGATAGTGAGTCAGGATGATAGAAGAAGAGCCAATGCACTAACGGTATAGTGTTGGAGAAGAGTAGTGAATAGACTGCCAAAAGTGCAAACAAGTCTGTCTTGGAAGTACAACCAGAATGCAGCATAGAGGAAAGCTCTTTATCTCACATACTTTATTGGAACATTGTCAAGAAGGGACAGTCCTTGGAAAAAAGACATTATGTTGAGAAATGTGGAGAATCAGAGAAAGAGAAGGATTGATAAACATTGTTAGTGATTAGCATTGAACTATATCTGCGTATATCAGGTGTTGAGGATGGAGCAGGATGGGGGATATTTCAAATTTGTTGTTCATAGTGTAGCTATGAGTAATAGTCAATTGGATGGCAGAAGGAAGAACTTCAACAAAACAGATTGACATAGTGACTGCTGCAATGGGCTCAAGTGTATCAGAGATGGTGAAAATGGCACAAGACCGAAGAGGATTCAGATCTGTTGTTCATTAGGATCTCTATGAGTTGTACTCAGCTTGACGCCACCTAACAATATCAACAACAAAAACATGATATTAATGAGACAGGATAAGAGACAGTTATGAAATGATAAGGGAGCTCTGGTGATGTAGTCAATATGGAATCACACTGCTTAATCATTGCTTGAATCTTTCGGTGTATCTGGTGGAGAAAGATGAGCAATCTTTTTGTACCATTTACAGCTTCAGAAACCTAGTGGAGGATCAGCTATGAGATGGTCTGACTCAAGGCAAAGACAGCGAGAGCCAAACAGAGGTGTAATTAATGCTAACCCGATTGAGGAGGAGGAAGTCTCCTCAAGTGTGTGGTCTGCATTAAATAGACTCTGCGCAAAGCTAAAGCTAGTGAGTTTTTTGTTCTATCCTGCACTTCATCCTTCACTTCTAGAATTAAACAGTGCTGCCTGTTGTACTCATTGATCTTGTACTTACTAACCTTTAAAGTCTGTCGTCAGACCCACAAATGTATAACTTTCTAGCTTCTACAAATGTGTGGACCATTTCTGTGAAACATGATTCTCCACTCCCACTCCATGGGCCCCTCAGCTTCATTGGTTTTGATTCTCTAGAGAAGCCAGCTTAAGACACATGGACATTATTTTTGTCAGAACCACACATTGGCTTATTTTGGGGGCTTTTTTGAATAATAAGTTTATAATATCTTTGTATGTGTCTTACCTTAATATTTTCTTTTTTATGATGATCAACAACTAACAGCATACATTTATAAAACATTGTACAGCATGACACAAAATAAAGCAACACGTACATGCACAAAAGTTTCTCTCTCACCACAAGATAAAGCTAAATAATCCAATTGAAAAATGGGCACAGGATATGAACAGACACTTCACCAAAGAAGACATTCAGATGGCCAACAAGCACGTGAAGAGATGTTCAAAATCCCAAGCTCTAAGAGAGACGCAAATCAAGACAACCATGAGATATCATCTCACCCTAGTCAGAATAGCAGAACCCAACAGAAAAGCAAGCAACAAATGCTGGCGAGGTTGTGGAGAAACTGGAACCCTTATTCACTGTTGGTGAGAGTGTAAAATGGTGCAACCACTGTGGAAGGTGATATGGCGCTTTCTCAAAAAGTTTCAAATAGAAATACCATTTGACCCAGAAATTTCACTACTGGGAATATATCCCAAAGAGACCATAACTGCCACCCTAGCAGATATATACACACCCATGTCTATTGTGCTTTGTTCACAATAGCAAGGAGTTGGAAACAACCTAAGTGCTCATCAACAAATGAATGGATAGAGAAGCTGTGGTATATTCACACAGTGGAATACTATGCTGTATTGAAAAAGAAAGGCACTCATGCAATATTATTCAAAATTATTGACCCTGGAGGACATAATGCAGAGTGAACTATCTCAGTCCAAAAGGGACAAATACTGCATGGTGCCACTGTTGTAAAACGGGACTGACATTGGGGTTGGGAGGAGACTTGGAAAGATGGGTTTAATAATGTATACTGCATTGAAACAGATGAAGGAGAAAACTGTTTAAAAGGGATATGTGATTAGGTATTATTGTCAAGACAGGAGTTTGGAATGAAGGCTGCATAGTGGAGTAGACCTGGGGGGAGGGATTATAAAACAATGGGGGAACTTTTACTTTTCAAAGAGAAGAGTGTGCTGGGGGAAGGAGGGTTGGGAGGGGGGAAAAATGCAACAACGAATGAATGGAAATCCAAAGTCTCTGTAAATTTTCATTAAGATTAATAAAAAAGTGACAAAACATGAAAAAAAAAAGTTTCTTACACTGCCATTGAGTTGAAGTTGATTTAAAGCTGATCTTCTCTTGAATTCATTAGGCTGCAAATCAAATGAGAAGAGACTGTTCATTGTCTCCTGTTCATTGCTAGTGGATTCAAACCACTAGAGAGGCTTGAACTTTGGCTTACCAACACAACACCCTATAAACTTTTATATCAGCACTCCCTCACAAAAGAGTACATTCTGCAATTCTGAATATTTTCAGTTAAGTTAAAAAACTCCTGAGACCTCTCTCAAACTCATTTCAATTTTCCTTCAACCTAGTTCAAGGAAAATATTCAGACAACACAAGTGGGAGCTCACTACAAAACCCCTAGCACCAAATGGAATCCCCCAAAATGGAAAGAAATGAACAGAGCAGATAGAAAACCAATTCCCCAAATAACACAAGAGGCTAATATACAAAGGAAAAGACATCCTTAACTGTTAAGATAGAAACCATTTAGCAAAAGGAATAAAAGTTGAACCCAGGAGAGAGATACCAAGTTCCCCAGTCATCGTCAGGAACAATTTGGACACAAAGCTTCTGTTTGGTACCAAATTTGATCTTTTTCCAGTGATTCTCTTAGAGTCCACTTATCACACCAAAGGTGTTAAAAGTAATAAGAATTCAAAGAAATTCGAATATAAGATTATTCTGAGAAGATATTTAGTATGTATATAGGAATATCATTCTATTTCTCTCCAAAAAGTTAATGGCTTAGCTACAATGAGGGTCATAGAGAGGAGGGAAAAGAATAGACAATCAATCATCTTAAGATCAGTCATCTTAACGTGATTAATCTAACTCTGACCTCACTTTTACTGAGATAAACCGATATCAAGTCACAGATAATTTCTGATACTCCACCCACCTAAAGCCATGATATCTTTTAACATTTAAATTACATAAACTTGAACAGAAAAGATTAGTGATTGTGCATAAAAAAAGTAACTTGTAAGATTAATTTTGGGTCTAGAATTATCACAGTCATTACTTGGTTATGTGGATAAGAAAACCCTTAAAATCAAAGTAAGGTGTCTGTTACTGAATTTTTTTAAGACAGTTGGTATAGGGTCCACTTTCCAAAATACCACAAGCAACAGTTTGACTAAAGGTCTCACCATCCTGTACATGACTAAGTGTACTAGCTTTTCAGCTTGCCACATATTTGTCTTTACTGACTCAATCTCAATCTCTCTTCAATCATTTTTAAAATGTCTAATTCTATTATTTACAGCTCCCATGTAGGGCACCAAATTCTAATAAATTAGTATCTAAGTTTAATTTCTACTAAATAGGATGCCAAAAGCAGAAGCTTAAATGAAATTTCCCTCCATGTTAGTCTAAAGATGGGCAGTCCAAGAAAGAAATGGTGTTTCTACGACTTTAGGAATTCCAGTTCCTTAAACATCTTGACCCAGATAGTGTTTGAACATGCAACTGACTCTTCACATCTGCCTTTAGGCCTCCAGAGGTCAGGAAAACGCAAAAGGGAAAGGGAGATTGACCAGTTGACTTTCTAGTTTTTCTCATCTTTCTTTACTATCAAATCTATTTATATAAGTATCAAGACAAATTAAAGTGGTGAAAACGTGCAATGGATAAGCCTCACTTTGGGAAAACCACCTTCAGGATCATGATATCTTCCCTGCCAGCACCAAGGGATGCAATCTGACCTTTCCTCCAAAAGGTGAAAATAGAAATTATATTTGACTCAGGTGTTTCACTACTGGAAATATATCCTAAGGAAATATGAGACATAAACATATAGATATATTACCTATGTTTATTGCAAGAAGCTGCACTACAAACCCAAAGGCACGTGGATTGAATCCACTAGCTGCTCCTCTGGAGAAGGATGGGCAATCTCCTCCTATGCAATTAACTGCCTCTGAAAACACTAGAAGGTCAACTATTGGTCTGTCTTGACTTGATGGTACATAGCAACAATAACAATGATTATTGCAGTGTTATTCACAATAGAAATAATATGGAAACATGGAAGCTCTGGTGGCCTAGTGGTAAGAAGCTGCACTGCAATTGCAAAAGCATACAGTTCAAATCCACCAGCTGCTCTGTAGGAGAGAAATAGGCTATCTCCTCCCATCTATTAACTGTCTCTAAAAAATCCACTGGAGGGTCAGCTATGGGTCTGTTCCAACTAGAGGGTACAAAACAATAATGTTTATTGCAGCATTAGTCACAATAGCAATAATAATATGGAAATAGCCCAAATGCCCATCAACAAATGAATGGATAGAAAATCTGTGATACATCCACACAATGGAATACTATGCAGCATTACAAAACAATGAAGAATTTGCAAAACGCTATGCAATGTGTACAAATCTAGACAACATTACTCTAAGTGAAGTAATTCAGTTACAAAAGGACACATACTGTATAAGAACCCTATTTAGAATATACATGGGGGGTTTGGGTAGACTCATGGGTAGAGCAGAAAGACAATGTACAGACAATGAACACTAATGAATCAGGGGAAGGGAGGATCAAGCTGGAAATAATTGCAATTAACAACTTTGAACAGGACATATTAACATGGAACATGTACAAATGGGAAGTGAGAAATGGAGAAGGAGATGGAGAAGAATAGGAAGGGGCAAAAACTAGGGCAGCAGAGATTAGTCGACAGGTAGGTGAGGTAAAGGAATAAGTGGGGTACAGGAAAGCTTTGAGGAGACATTGTGATAATAGGCATTAATTGTAATTAATGTTATAGGACATAATGCATATAGATGATTGAAAGAAAATAAATAAAAAATAAAGTGGGAAAGATGATACTCAGATTTCACTACCAAGTTCAACAGAATATAATGCAAAAAAATTACACGTGTAATACATTTAAAGGATATATATAGTGAAACATTCAAAGAATATTTATTTATTGTAAAGAAGTTGACAATAATAATGTAAAGTTTCATATGTTATTGTTGTTGAGTAATGCTGCCGAGTCAAGTATGACTCATAGTGATCCTATGAACAGCAGATCCTTCACCATCCTTATAATCCCTGATACACTTGAGCCCGTTGCCACTGACACTGTATTAATCCATCTAGTTGAGGATCTTCTTATCTTTTACAACACTCTACCTTTCCAAGCATGATGTTTCTCTCTGAGAAATAGCCTCTCCTAACAACATGCCCATGAGGCAAAGCTTCACCATCTCTGCCTCCAAGGAACACTCTGGTTGAATGCCCCACAAGATAATACCTATTTGTTCTTTTGGCAGTCCATGGGATATTCAGCACTCTTCTCCAATGCCACAACTCAAAGGCATCAATACTTCACCTATCATGCTTATTCATTGTCCAGCTTTCGGATGCATACTAGAAGATCGGAAAGACTATAGATTGAATCGGGTGCTCCTTTGTCTGTAAACTGACATCATTGCTTTTCAGAACTTTGCATAGGTCACTGACAACAGATTTTTCCCAATGCTATATCAGTCCTTAGAGAGGGACATCATGCTTGGGAGGGTGGAAGGACAGTGCAGGAGAGGAAGACCTTCAATGAGGCAGATTGATGGGGTAATGGGGGGAGGTGTGTCAGAGACAATAAGATTGGCACGGAATAGAGTCGGGTTTAGGACTATTGTAAAGAGGGTTGCTATGAGTTGCAGGCAACTTGATGGCACATAACAACAACAACAACAACATATGTCTCCAGATCTCCTGACTACTGGTTCCAAGAATGTTGATTCAAGCAAGATAAAATAATTGAGAATTTCAATCATTTCAGTATTAAAAAAATACTAAAAATGAGACTATCCCAAAATGATACCATTTGAAAGTATCAAAAAGAAAATAAGAAAGCTAGAGAAAAATTAACATTTGCTAGCGGCTTTTGAGCTTGCTTTTTGTAGATCTCTCAAATAAAACAGGCTTGGAAGCAAGAATGGCATCCACTTTCAAAAAAAACTTTGCCTCCAGAAACTATAAACTTGGAGAAAAGATTAAAGTTTTGTGTTCAAGACTTTCCTTCACAAAGTTGCTATGGGTAATTTACGATTCTATGGCACTTAACAACAACAGGTAACAAATACAGTTTTCCACACAGCAGGCAGTAATTGCCATGAATTTCAAACCTTGAAAATATAAAATAAAACCCAGCTCTATGATCACATAATTAAGAATTTCCCTGCAGTCAAAGCAAAACAATAAACTCAGATACTAACTTATAAAATGTTTCCTGCCCTAAAAGTAAAGTTGTTGTTGTTGTTGTTGTTGTTGTTGTTGTTGTATACTACAGAGTTGGAACCGACCCACAGCTGACCCTCCTGTAGGTTTCAGAGGCAGTTAATTGCAAAGAAGGATATTGCCCATCCTTCTGCAGAGTGGCTGGTGCTTTGGGGATTGCAGCATAGCTTCTTGCCAATAGGTCACCAGAGCTCCCCAAAAGTAAAGTAGCATAATGAAATATGCAAAAACATAGAGTTAGAAAACAAAAAGGGAGGAGTGTAATAATCAGCATTTGAGTTGCAATCCTGAAGGGATTCTGTGGGCAAAATATTGAATGACTCAGGTAGCTTCAAAATAAGATGGATGGGATGCACAGAGTCACTGTACCAAAAAAAGAGCTATTTCAGGAGGTAGTATATATGTGATCAAGAACTAATGGTGCTGGAGGAAGAAGTCCAAGTTGTCCTGAGGGCAGTGGTTAAAAAAAAAAAAGATTCTGTGAATTGATGGAATACCAATATGCTTCAACAAATGGATATGGGTCCTGAGGTATTTATTCAGCTATACCAAGAAATTTGGAAGAAAATTACTTGCTCAGATCCATATTTATACCATTTCACAAAAAGATAATCCAAAAGAATATGAAAAAATAATATAATCTGATTAATATCACATTTAAGTAGAGTCTCACTGAAGATGGTTAAAAAATGACTGGAGCATTATGTACAGACTGCCAGAAATTCAAGCTAGATTCTGAAGAGAATGTGGAGCAAGGGTGTGTGTAAGGGTTTATTGTTCAAAATGGCTTCCCTAGCCATTGTCTGATTTTGCCATTTGGATGGATGGGTGAGAATAGTGAATAGAGCAACCAATCCACAAGGAGACTGAATGGTTTCAGCATTAAATTGAGTGAATCCAGCAGCAGAATTTGAACACATCCTTCAGACCCAGAGATTCTTAACTCAATCAGACTAGGGCCTACAGAAGCAATAGCCATAGCAGCCATCAGCTAAAAATCAGAGACCTGACATGAGACAGAACAGATCTTGGGATTGCTATGCTATTGAACCAGAAATAAGAGCCTTTTGTCCAAGTTTATTGGAGGACTGGAGGAAGAGAGACATAACTGGCAGGACTAAGAGCTTTGTAACATTGGCCTAAAGCCTCCAGGCTCAAGGCTGAGGTGCCTGCAAGCACATTTCAGAAGATGTCCTGAGAGATTGTATTCTGCTACCAAAGTGAATTTTAGCCTTTGATTTCCCTGATATAATTCTGTGTGTTCTGTGAGCTATTGCCACAGATTTTGGACCCAGTAAGATGGATTGATGCAATGACTGGGATAATCGAGATGGGAGTGTCAGAGACAGTGCAATTGGCACAGGACAGAGCAGGGTTTACCTAGGGTCGCTGTGAGTCGCAAGCGACTCGATGGCACATAACAACATCAACATAAGAAAATCAAAGAGTCAAAAGAGATTAAGTTCTGATTTCTCAGTAGAAATCAGGCTAACAAGAGGACAATGGGATGTCATATATAAGAGGCTGAAAGAAAACACCTATATCCAGCAAAGCTGTCAATCAATTAATTATAAAGAAGAAATTAGGTTATTTGCAAAAAAACAGGAGCATAAGGTCTTGAAAACAAGACCAACTCTATAAGAAATATTAAGGGGAGTCTCACACACTGAGACAGATAAAGAAAGTGGATGAACTATAGTAACCAGCAACAAAAGCAAAAAGAGTGCAACAAAATGGCAAGGATAAAAGCTGGCCTGTCAATAAA
>NW_006399910.1:597062-604949 GCF_000299155.1 Elephantulus edwardii
GACTCCATGGCACATAACAACAACAACAACCACATGCTCTTAGACCACAATACCACAAAACTAGCAATTAACAAGAAGATAATGGATAAATAACCAACCACATGGAAGCTAATTGATGCCCTGTTAGAGTACTATTAGGTTGTAGAAGAAACAAAAAGTGAAATTAAAAAGTTCCTAAAACAAATGAATGTGTCTTGTTCCTTCTCTTTCCCTGAATATTAGCATCCTTTGCACTTTCTGCTACCCCATCCAGCACCTCCTTTCCCTCCCCCTGCAACCATTTGATAGAATGGCTTAGGCCACCAGTCACTTCTATGATGTCTTACACCTCACAATGTTGCTAGTCGATCATGCTGATTTCTATCTCACATTTAAAAGAATTAAGTCCAAAACCCATTTATCTGTTTCAGGGAGGGATTTTGTTTTTGGGCAGCACTGGGGAAATGTTCTTGCCCCAGAAGTTCTACACCAGGACTGTTGTCTTGTGGCATAGAGTCTCTGCTCTTTCTTTTGCACCCATGGCTGTCAGAATACGATAATTTCTAAGGTGAGGACTATGTCTCCTTTAGATATGGCATGCTATTTTGCAAAAGGTGAAACCAAACTCCAGCTCTGTGCAGATCTAGGCCTAAATGTCCTGTCTGGCCCAGGATGGCTGGTTGTTAGCAAAGCATGTATGATTATCTCTGTAAGAGAAAGTGTATTGACATGGGACATTTTGAATCAGATGATCATATGATTTACTATGCTGGAGATGAAAATGTGAGAAAAAAAATGGGGTCACTTTCATAGTTAAAAAGGCCATTTCTAGATCCATCTTGAAATACAATGTTTTGAGTGACAGGATAATATCCATACACATCCAAGGAAGACCTGTTAATAGCACTATAATCCAAATTTATGGGCCAACAACCAGAGCCCAAGAGGAGGAAATAGATAATTTCTACCATATGTTACTGTCAGAAATTGATCGAACATGTAAGCAAGATGCATTAATAATAATGAATGAGTGGAATGCCAAAGTTGGGAATCATGAAGAAGGATCAGCAGTTGGAAAATATGGACTTGGTGACAAAAATGAGGCTGGGGATAGAATGATAGAATTCTGTACAATCAGTGATTTATTCATATCAAATACCTTTTATAAAAACACTAACCTAACTATATACATGGACTTCAACTGATGGGAATCACAAGAATTGATTATATCTGTGGAAGGAATCACTGGAGAAGTTCAATATCAGCAGTGAAAACTAGGCCAGGTGCTGATTGTGGAACAGACCATCAACTACTCATATGCAAGTTCAAATTAACGCTAAAGAAGATCAAATCATATCCACCAAAGTCAAAATATGACCCCGAGTGTATCCCACCTGAATTTAAAAATCAACTCAGGAACAGGTTTGAGGCCGTCAACACTAATTAATGAAGACCAGATTAGCTGTGGGAGGATATCAAGAATATCATTCACAAAGAATGCAAAAGATCATTACAAAGACAGAAGGACGAGGAGGAGGAGGGAAAGGAACAGGAGGAGGAGGAGAAGACTAAAATGGATGTCAGAAGAGACTCTGGATATTGCACCAGAGCACCAAGAAGCAAAGAGAAGAAATCAAGAAGTTAAGGAACTGAACAGAAGATTTCAAAGAGCAATGTGCAAAGACAAAGCAAAGTATTATAATGAAATGTGCCAAGAACTGGAGTCTGAAAATCAAAAGGGCTTTACTGACTCAGCATTTCTTAAATTCAAGGAACTAAAGAACAAACTGAGGCCTAGAGTTAGTACTTAAGTATGCTATGGGTAGAATATTGAATGATCCAGGAAGTATTAAAAGAAGATGGAAGGAGTAGACAGAGTCACTGTACCAAAAAAAATTGGCTGGCCCAGAAGAATTGTCTGATCAAGAGGCAATAGTGATGAAGGAGGAAGTTCAGGCTGCTCTGAAGGTCTTGGCAAAAAAATAAAGCACCAGGAACTGATGGAGTATCAATTAACATATTTTAACAAACAGATGCTCTGTTAGAATAGACCCCAAAAGAAAATCATTGTGGTATAGAATAGTCAAATTTGACAGAACCAAAGACAAGGAGAGAATTCTAAAAACAGCTAGGGAGAAACGAAGAGTAACCTAAAAATGAGAGCAAGTAAGATTAAGTGCCAATTTCTCAGCAGAAACCATGCAAACTAGAAGAAAATGAAACAACATATATCAAACACTCAAAGAATATAACTTTTGTCAGCCAACAATATTGTACTCAGCAAAACTGTCTATAAATATGAAGGAGAGTTCAAGATATTTTCAGATAAGCAGAACTCAAGGGAATTTACAAAAACAAGACTGGCTTTTCAGGAAATACTGAGGGAAGTCCTTTTTTACTGAGCTGCAACAGAAACGGAATGAACCAAAGTAACCAGCAACAATGTAAAAAATAACTCAACACAATGCTAGCAATAAGAACTTAATTTGTAGTAAATACACTGAATGTGAGTGGTTTAAATGTACCAGTGAAGAGAAAAAGAGTAGCAGACTGGACAAAAAACCAAAGCCCATCAATACGCTGTCTATAAGAGATACATTTGAAAAATGAAGCAAAGAAAATCTAAATGAAGACAAATGAAAGGGTGGAAAGAAATAATATTATAAGCAAATGGCAACCAGAAAAAAAATCAGGAGTAGTGATATTAATTTCTGATAAAATAGATTTCAGCATAATAACTACCATAAAGAACAAGGAAGGACACTATATAATATTTAAAGGGTCAGTAGAGTAAGAGGACATAACCATAATAAATATTTATGCACCAAATCATAAAGCCACAAAATATACAAAGCAAACATTAACAGAACTGAAAAAAAGAAACAATAGTGGAGGAGAATTCAAGACATCATTCTCTAGAAAAGATAGAACGACCAGAAAGAAACTCAACAGAGATACTGAAGAATTAAAACACTATAAACCAATTAGATCTCATAGATATATATACAGGCCAATGCATCCCCAAAAGAGCATGGTTTACCTTCTACAATGTGAACGGAACATTCTCCAGAATAGATCACATTTCAAGTCACATAGCAAGCATTGTTGTTGTTGTTAGGTGCCGTCAAGTCATAGACGACTCATAGTGACCCTATGAATGAAAGGCCTGAGCACTGTTCGTACATGGAGTTTCCGGAAGCAAGACATTTCGGAAGTGGATGCCACCCCTGCTTCCAGGCTTGATAGCAAGCATTAATAAATTAAAAAACATAGAAATAATACAAAGTATCTTCTCAGATCACAATGCTGCAAAATTAGAAATGAACAAGAGGATAAAAGAGAAAAGAACTCATACATTTGAAAGCTGAACAACAACCTGCTTGAATATGAGTGGGTTAAAGACTAAATAAAAAATGAAATTGAAAAAGTTTCTTGAAACAAATTAGAATGAAAACACAGCTTGTCAAAACATCTGGGAAACAGCCAAAGCAGCAAATAGGGGTCAATGTATAGCAATAAGCAAATACATCAGAAGGGAAGAAAAATGATAATTGATTTTTTTAATCCAACTTCTCCAACAAGTTGGAAAAGAATGGCAAAAAACCCAACATCCTCTAAAAATCTGAAATTATAAAAATTAGGGAAGAAAAAAAATGAAATAGAAACCAGAAAAACAATTGAAATTATCAACAACTCCAGGAATTAGTTTTTCAAAAAGGTCAATAAAGTAAACAAACCACTAGCAAAACTAACAAAGGACAGGGGGAAAAAAGACACAAAAAATTCAAATAAGGGGAGCTCTGGTGGCCTAGTGGCAAGGAGCTGCAACTACAATCCCAGAGGCGAATGGTTCGAATCCACCAGATGCTCTGCCGGGTAAGGCGGGACAATCTCCTCCTGTACCAGTCAGATCTGATTTGACGGTACACACACACACAAAAAAATAATAAAATAAAAAATTAAAAAAATTCAAATAAGAGATGAAATGGGCAATGTCATAACAGAACCAACTAAAATAAAAAGGTTAACAATGGAATGTCATTCACTTCAGCAACATGCCTCTGGAAACTCTATGAACTTTTATAAATGATGATAGTTATTGAAAGGTTTCATGTCTTTTGTTCATAGGGCTATCAACAACAACAACAACATACCCAAACAAATATGAAAACCTAGAGGATATGGACAAATTACTAAGAAACTCACAACCTACCTAAACTGACACAGATTGAAGTACAACACTGAACAGACCCATTACAAAAGAAGAAATTGAACAGGTAATACAACAACTTACAACAACAGGTGGTTTTGTTGTTGTTTATTGTTATGTGCCGTCATGTTGCCTGTGGCTCATAACAACCTTATGTACAACAGCTCTGAATGTTGCTCTACCCTCAGCCAAATTTGTCACTAAGTCAATCCATCTCATCCAGGGTCTTGCCCTCTTGTGTTATCCCTCCACCCTCACAAACATGATGTCCTTCTCCAAGGATTGGTTCCTTCTTGCAACATATCCAAAATATGTTGGATGGAGCTTCAGAATCCTTGCCTCCAAGGAGTAGCCTGTTTTCACCATCTCCAGGAGGAACCTGTTCTCTTAGCAGTCCATGGTATATTCAGTACTCTTCTCCAGCACCACAGTTCAAAGGCATCAATTCCTCTATTATCCCTAGTCATTGTCCAGCTTTCTGATGCATAGCACGTAATTGCAAAAACCATGGTGAATTTTATCAAGCATTCAGAGAACTGACACCAATTCTACATAATATAAAGTTCTATTTCAGCAGATAAAAAATTATAGAATCCTCCCAAACTCATTCTATGAAGCAAACATGTCCTTGAAACCAAAGTCAGGTAAAGACACCGCCAAAATAAGAAACTATAGACCAATATTTCTCATGAACATAGATGCAAAAATCCTCAGTAATATCCTGGCCAATAGAATCCAACAGTTGTTGTTATGTGCCACAGACTGGGAAAATATATTTGATAATGACGTATCTGATAAGGGATGCATGTCTAAAATTCATAGACTACTCAACAAGAAAAAGGTAAACAACCCGAATGCAAAATGAGCACAGGAAATGAATAGACAACTTGATCAAAGAAAATATTCAAAGGTCAAACAAACACATAAATGTTCACAATCCCTAGCTCTCAGAAAGATGCAAATAAAAACAAGTATACCTTCTTACCCCAGTAAAAATAGCAAAGTTCAACAGGGCACAAAAACAAATGCTGATGAGGCTGTAGAGAGATTGGAACCCTTATTCACTGTTGGTGGGAGTGTGAAATGGTGCAACCAATACAAAAAGTGGTATAATGCTTTCTCAAAAAGTTGGAAATAAAAAAAAACAAAAGGAAGTAGAAATACCATCTGACCCAGCAATTCCACTACTAGGAATATATGCTAAAGAAAACAGACCTGCCACCCAAACAGATATATGCACACCCATGTTGATTGTTGTGTTATTTACAGTAGCAAAGAGATGGAAGTAATCCAAGTGCTCATCAACAAGTGGGTGGATAGAAAAAATAAAGTATATTCACACAATGAAATATTATGCAGCACTGAAAAAAAGGAACTCATAAAATATTACATAATGAGGGTGACCCTGGAGGACATGGTTGTTGTTGTTAAGTGCCATCGAGTCGTAGGTGACTCACAGGGACCCTATGAAAGAAAGTCCTTGACACTTGCGTGACTTTCATCCTTGCTCTAGGTTCATAGGGTTTCCAGAGGCAAGCTATTTACGGAAGTGGATGCCACCCCTGCTTCCAAACTTGTTTTAACCAGGGAGCTCCACCAAACACTGCTGGAGGACGTTATGCTGAGTAAAATATCTCAGACACGAAAGGAAAAATACTGCATAACACCACTGTTATAAAACAGGACTGAAATAGGGGTTGGTGGGAAACAAAGAAAAGAGGGGATAAATAATGAACACTACATCGGAAAGAAGGAAATAACTGTTTAAAAGGAATATACGATTAGGCATTATTTATATTACAACAGTCCAGAAAAAAAGTGGACTGGAAGAGGGAGGAGTGAAGGAAGAAATTATGCAGTAATGAATGATTTTTTTTTCAAAGTGAAGTGAGGTTGTAGAGAGAAAAACGTGTAAGAATGAATGAATGAATGAATGAAAGAAAATCTAATTTTTCTGTAAACTTTCATTAAAACCACAATTGTTGTTGTTGTTTTTATGTGCCATCGAGTCACTTATGACTCATAGCGGCCCTATGTACAACAGCAGTAAACTCTGCTCTGTCCTGTGCCAATCACACTGTCTCTGACACTCCCATCCCAATTACCTCAATCACTGAATCAATTCACCTCATAGAGGGCCTTCCCCTCCTGCATGATGTCCTTCTCCAAGGACCGGTCTCTCCTTACAACATGTTCAAAGTATGTTAGATGGAGCCTCAGAATCCTTGCCTCCAAGGAGCCACCTGGTTTAACCCTTTCCAGGATGAATCTGTTTGTTTTCCTAGCAGTCCATGGTACTTTCAATACTCTTCTCCAGCACAACAGCTCAAAGGCATCAATTCTCCTTCTATCCTCCTTGGTCATTGTCCAGCTCTCTGATGCATAACAAGGGATTGAAAGACCATGGCCTGTATCAGATGCACCTTAGTCTCCAGAGACACACCATTGCTCTTCAGTACTTTGCAGAGGTCCTTAACAGCAGACTTTCCCATGGCAATGCGCCTTTTAAGAGGTGCCTAACGGCAGACTTTCAATTAAAAGATGCATTGCCATGGAAAAACCACAATAAAAAAATAAAAACAACAAAAAGAGGGGCAAGAGGGATGGAGAAATGGCCACTCAGATTGTGGATGTTGATGGTTATGAAGAGTCAAAGCAAGTGGGGACTGGGGTACACAGTGTGACAGTAGACATGTATAGGTGATAATTGTATGAAGTACAATGTGTATGTGGGATTGTGTGCAGCACAGTGTGCATGGATAAAATGTAGTGTGTATGGCAGTTATATGCAAACAAAAAAAAGTGGAGAGGGATAAAAAAGTGTGATAAAAAAGAAAAAGAAAAATCAAAGATGGATGTTGTAGTTTTAGAAAGTGTTTCATTTTGCCTTTGGCCGGTATTTGATTGGAAGTACTAAAAAGGAAGATCTGGCCTGGAAATGTTGTATAGTGACCCTATGTACAACAACCCTAAGCCCTACCCTAACTTGTGCCAATCTCACTGTCTCTGACACACGTACCCCATTACACCAGTCACCGAATTCATCCACCTCATAGAGGATCTTCCTCTCCTGTGCTGTCCCTCCACTATCCCAAGCATGATGTCCTTCTCCAAGGACTGGTCCCTCCTTGCAACATGTCCAAAGAATGTCAGATGAACCTTCAGAATCTTTGCCTCCAAGGAGCAGCCTGGTTTAACCTTCTCCAGGATGAACCTGTTTATTCTTTTAGCAATCCATGGTATATTGAGTACTCTTCTCCAACATCACAGCTCAAAGTTATCAATTCTCCTTCTATCCTCCCTAGTTGTCCAGCTCTCTGATGCACAGCAAGTGATTGCAAAGACCATGGCCTGTATCAGATGCACCTTAGTCTCCAGAGTGACACCATTGCTCTTCAGTACTATGGAAAGGTCTCTAACAGCAGACTTTCCCATCAGAATACATCTTTTAATTTCCTGGCTACTGGTGCAAAGAGTGTTGACTGAGGAGCCAAGCAAACTAAAACGTGAACAATCTCAATCTCTTCACCATCCATCCTGATGCCGCCAATTGGCCCAGTGGTGAGAATCTTTGTCTTCTTTTTTTTTTTTTTAGAATCTTTGTCTTCTTGATATTGAATCTCAATCTGTATTGAAGGCTGCAGTCCTTGACCTTCTGCAGCAAGTGCTTCAGGTCCTCCTCAGTTTCAGCAAGCAGG
>NW_006399910.1:605049-605643 GCF_000299155.1 Elephantulus edwardii
CTTCTTGATATTGAATCTCAATCTGTATTGAAGGCTGCAGTCCTTGACCTTCTGCAGCAAGTGCTTCAGGTCCTCCTCAGTTTCAGCAAGCAGGGTTATGTCATCAGCATAATGCAGATTGTTGATGAATCTTCCACCAATCCTGATGTATGAGGATACAGCCCAGACTCCTCGATAATCTGTTCTGTGTATAAGCTGAAAAGGTATGGAGATAGGACACATCCTGGCATACACCCTTCCCAATTTTGAACCAGGCAGTGTTTCTTTGCTCTGTTCTGATGACTGCCTCCTGGCCCAAGTATAGGTTTTACATTAGCACAATCAAGTATTCTGAGATTCTCATTCTTCTCAGTGTCAGCCACAGTTTGTTATGATCCACACACCTGGAAATAAGTTTGTTAAAAGTAAAATTTAGTAGTGGGTGCCGAGGCTCAGCCAATAGGAAAGATTAAATCTTGCTCAGTACTCTGTGAAAATTTATATTTGAATGGATTGGTAGAACCTCACTGGAGTTTTGATTGAAGAGATTCACATTTGAAAGGTGAACAGGAAAAAGAAAGGAGAGAGAGAGAAGAGAAGAGAAGAGAAGAGAAG
>NW_006399910.1:605833-611863 GCF_000299155.1 Elephantulus edwardii
AGAGAAGAGAAGAGAAGAGAAGAGAAGAGAAGAGAAGAGAAGAGAAGAGAAGAGAAGAGAAGAGAAGAGAAGAGAAGAGAAGAGAAGAGGAGATGAGACTAAAAAAATTGGAACAAATTGTTTTGGCTTCTGAGTCAGGATGCCTATCAGAGCTCACTTCCAGGACTTGAAGTTCAAGGAAACTTGTGAGTATGTGCACTGTTAGTGATCACCTGCATCCACTGGGGTTGAAGTGACACAATAATGAGGAAACAAGCTTGAACGTGTTCCTTCAGCACTGCCCACCTAGCATGCACAGATGTATGGTGGTCTTGTTAGGTGCTATCAAGTTGCTTGTAACTCAAAGCGACCCTATGTACAACAACAGCTCTGGACCCTCTTCTCTATCTTGAGCCAACCTCATTGTCTCTGACACACCTACCCCCAGTACCCCAGTCACTGAGTCAATCCATCTCATTCAGGATCTTCCTCTCTTGAGCTGTTTCTTCTCTTTCCAAATATGAAGTCCCTCTCCAACTACTTGTCTGTCCTTGCAACATTCTCAAAGTCTATCAGATGAAACTTCAAAATCCTTGCCTGCAAAGAGCAGAGTGGTTTCACCCTCTCCATATTGAACGTGTTTGTTCTTCTAGCACAGTACATGGTATATTCAATACTCTTCTCCAGCACCACAGCTCAAAGGCATCAATTCTTTTCTATCATCCTTAGTCATTGTTCCATTTTTTTTATACATAGCAAGTAATTGCAAAGACCATAGCCTGTATCAGGTACAGCTTAGTCTCTAGATTGACATCGTTGCTCTTCAGTAATCTAGAGAAGTCCCTGACAGAAGATTCTCCCAGTGCGATTCATCTTTTGATTTCCTGGCTGCTGATACCAGGAGTGTTGACTGTGGAGCCAAGAAAGCTGAAGCTATTAACAATCTCAATCTCTTCACCATCTATTATGACGCTGCCAATTGGCCCAGTGGTAAGAATCTTTATTTTCGGCGAGCTCTGGTGGCCTAGTGGCAAGAAGGTGTACTGGTTCAAATCCACCAGATGCTCTGCTGGAGAAGGAGGAACAATCTCCTCCTGTACCAGTCAGATCTGAATTGACGGCACACACACACACACACACACACGCACACACACACACACACACACACACACACAAAGTAAATAATAAAAAAAAATCTTTATTTTCTTGATGTTGAGCTTCAATATATATGGAAGGCTGCAGTCCTTGACCTTCTGGAGCAAATGCCTCAAATTCTCCTCAGTTTCAGCAAGCAAGTTTTATGTCATCTGTATAATGCAGATTGCTTATGAATTTTCGGCCAATTCTAATAAAACATTCTTCTACTTAGAGCCCAGCCTCCTGGATCATCTATTCTGCATACAGATTGAAAATTTATGGAGATAGGATGCATCCCTGGCATATACCTTTCCTGATTTTGAACCATGCAGCATGTCCTTGCTCTGTTCTTATGACTGCCTCCTGGTCTAAGTATAGGTTTCACAAAAGCAAGATCAAGTGTTCTGGGATTCCTATTTTTCTCAGAGTCAGTCACAGTTTGTTGTGATCCACACATTCAAATGCCTTTGCATAGTCAATGAAACATAGATAGACATTCTTCTAGTACTCTCTGCTTTCAGCTAAGATCCATCTAACATTAGCTATAATACCTAGTGCCATGGCCTCTTCTAAACCCAGCCTGCACTTCTGGCAGTTCTCTGTTGATGTGCTGTTCCAGTTGTTTTTGTATAATTTTCAGCCAGATTTTGCTTCTATGCAATATTAATACTATTGTTTGATAATTTCCACACTCCATTGGGTCATCATTTTTTGGAATGGGAACAAATATTGATCTCTTCTAGCAGGTTGGCTAGGTGATTGTCCTCCACATTTCTTGGCAAAACTTGGTGAGTGTGCCCAGATGAGGGTCTGTTTATTGAAATATGTCATTTGTTGTGTAATAAAAGAGTTGTTGGCTTGAAGAGAAGGGAGTCATGAGGATTTAGTCCCATGAGAGGGCTAAGCCTGAGTAAAGGGAGACATCCCATGTCCAAAATGCAGGGAGAAGTGCGGACTCCTGACTCCTGAGTTTGCTGATTTGGACCTAGCCACAGATGACTGCTATGAGTTGAACAGAACCCCGGCAGATGAAGAAAAGATGATCATTACTGTGCACTATTAATGTTGATTGCTGCAACCTGATGGCTTGCTCTGGACTGGACTTGGCTTGTTGGATGCAGGTGCTCAGTTTCCAAGTTGAACAGAAGATAAGGGATATGCTTTTTCCTCCAGAGTACTGATGTAACAGGGATGGGAAAATCATAAATTGCCTGTCTAAATTGGAGATTTAAGGCATGAAACATGAAGCAGCTGGCCTACATGCTTTCATAAGTGCAATTAGTAAGAGGATTTTAAAGGGGAAAAGCCTACAATACACATGGATGTAATGCAATGTAAATGATTGTATGCAACACAATGCACATAAAAAAATCTTTTTTAAAAAGAGAAAATCATAAAAAATTTACAAAAAGGTAGTAATTTCTTCCTAGCTGCAGATGATACTATACTATATATAGGATTTCTATCAATTTTTATAGTCTGAAATTGACTAAGTATGCAACCAAATTGCATTAATAATTATTGGTGACTGGAATGCAAAAGTTAAAAACAATGATGAAGGACTGTTAGTTAGAAAATATGATCTAGGTCACATAAATGATTGTGAACATCAAATTAAATTTTGTACGTTTAATGATTTACTCAACACAAATTCCATTTTTAAAAAAGGAAAGTGGCGCCTATGCATATGGACTTCACCTCCTCACACAGGAATCAGAAGCTCAATATCAAAAGCAGGTCAGGTGCTGACTATGGAACAGAGCATCAATTTGTCATGTGGAAATTAAAATTGAAACTGAATGAAATTAACATAAGTACACAAGAACAAAAATATAACTAGAGTCTGTGCCACCTGAATTTAAAAATCATCTCTTAATAGGTTTGAGGCATTGAACACCAACGTTTGAAGACCAGATGAGTTAAAAGATGACATCAACTATATCATCTATGAAAAGAACAAAATGTCATTACAAAAAGAGAAGAAGAATACCAAAATATACTCCAGAAGAGACCCTGAAAATTGTATTAGAGCGTTGAGAAGCCAAAACAAAAGGGAGAAATGAGAAATAAAACAAATCAGAAGATTTCAAAGGGCAGCTCAAGAAGACAAAGCAAAGAATTATGACAGAATTGTACAAAGACTTGGAGTTGGAGAATAAAAAGGGAAGAACTCACTCTGCATTTCTCAAGTTGAAATAATTGAAAAAATCTTCAAGTTCTGAGTTTCAATACAGAGAGATGCTATAGGCAAAATCTTGAATGATCCAAGAAGCATCAAAAGAAGATGGAAGGTTTGGCTCCTGTCCATCCTCACCCCTCTGCTCCCACTCCTTTCCTCTTTGGGTTCTTATACATGTTTCACTAGTTATCTTACTATTTTTACAGTAATAGTCATATGTTATACTTGTCCTTATGAGACTGAATTAGTTCACTCAGCATAATGCTTTCTAGTCTCTCCCAAATTATGTAATATTTTTCTAAATTGTTGCTCCTGAGTGTTGCATAGTATTCCATTGTGTGACTGTAGTACAATTTCACAATCCATTCAGCTGTGGTTGGACATTTGGACTGTTTCCGTATTCTTGTGATATTGCAGTGGTGACTAATTTTATAAAACATAATGCACAGGAATGTGAAACACATGTATATCAACTTTTTAAGCAAACCAGTATAACTTTCTTTTAAGGGGAGGGAAAAAGCCCATCCCTAAAACTGAGAGATACGGGGGGTGGGGGGAAGGAAAATGGAAAAAATACACAGAGACACTGTACTGAAAAAAAATTGACTGAGATTGAAAGATTTCAGTAAGTACCATAGAAACAAGAGCACTGGCAAAAATTAAAACCTCAGGGTCTATGGAATGTCAATTAATATATTTATTTCCATTAACAGATACAGCCCTGTACGAGCTTACTAGTCTATGCCAGGAAACTTGGAGGCCATCTGCTTGGCCAACTGACTGAAAGAGATCCATATTTGTTCACATTCCTAAGAAATATAATCCAAGTATGGATATTATTAATATCAAATGCAAGCAAAATATTGTTAAAGATTATTCAAACACCACTTGTTGCTGTTGTTATGTGAGTCAAACACCACTAGAACAATTAATTGATAGAAAATTGTTAAAAATTCAAACTGGGTTTAGCAGAGGCCATGGCATCAGGGGATATCATTGCTGATTCCAGATGGATCCTGGATGAAAGCAGAGAGTATCAGAAGAATGTCTATTTGTGTTTTATTGACTATGCAAAGACATTTGACTGTGTGGATCATACAAAATTACGGCTACTATTAAGAAAAACGAGAACCCCATAACACTTAATTATGTTTGTACAAAACTATACTTACACCAAGAGGCTGTTGTCCAAAATAAACAAGGGAATACTGCATAGTTCAAAATCAAGAACGGTGTCCATCAGGAATATATTTCACCATATCTACATACTAATTCAATTTGTACACTGAGCAAATAATTCAAGAAATTACACTCTATGAAGAAGAAAGTGGCAATCAGAAATGGAGGAAGCCTCATTAACAACCTGCATTGTGCAGACACAGCTTTGCTTGCTGAAAGTGAAGGGGACTTGAAGCACTTGCTACAGAAGTTCAAAGACCTTTGATATGGATGGATATCGATATGAATGGCATCTCAACATCAAGAATACAAAAATCCTCACTCTGGATCAATAAACAAAATTAGGATAGATGAAGAAAAGATTGATATTGTCAGTTATTTCATCTTACTCAGATCCACAATTAGCACTTTCAGTACTCATAGTCAGGAGATCAAGAGACATATTACAAGGGCAAATCCACTGTCGGGGATTTCATCAAGTTACTGAAGGGCAATGATGTCAGTTTGAAGGCTAATGTGTATCTGATTCAAACCATGGTTTTCAATTACTTGTTATGCATCTGAGAGCTATGAATAAAAAATAATGAATAATGATAGAAGAAGAATTAATGCTCTTGAGTTATGGTGTTGGAGAAGAGTACTGATATCGTATGGACTGCCAGAAGAACAGTTAGGTCTTGGAAAATGTGGAGCCAGAGTGCTCCATAGAGGCACGAATGGTGAATCTTCATCTCACATACTTTGGATATATTGGTAGGAGAGGCTATTCCTTGGAGAGGGATATAATGCTTGCAAAGGCAGAGAGGGTCAGTGAAAGAGAAGAAGAGCCTCAAAGAGCTGGATTGACAGTGATTGCAGCAATGAATATGAGTGTGTCAAAGATGATGAGGACAGTACAGAAAATGACACTATTCAGGTCTGTAGTTTAGAGCTACTATGAATCACATGACTCAATACCTCCTAACAACAAGGAAAATCTTAAAGGCTCAGTAAGAATATGATGGAATCTAATTCCATTTGGGCTTGTGCTGCTGACCCAAAAGGAGTTCTGACAGTTCAAATTTACCACTACCTTCAATGGAGAAAGATGGACAAATCTCCCATGAAATTTAAAGCCTCTGAAAACCTGCTGGAGGGTCAGCCAAGAGTTGGTTACAACTTGATGGCCATGAGTGAGTGAGTGAATTGTCCAGTTCAGCAAAATGGCAGGGTAGAAGTTCAATATACTAAATTTAGTCAGATTTTCCTATAGTAATGAAGAGAATTCAGGGAAAGAAATGAGAGAAAACATATCATTTACAACAGCCACTCAAAAGAGAAAATATTTAGGAATACATATAAACCAAAATACAAAAAACTTTAACAGAGAAAATGATAAAACATTATTTTAAGAAACCCAGAGACCACAACCAGGAGAAGATAACGTAGATGAATGGGATCTTCTAAGACTCAAATCCCTATGCACATCCAAAAACTTCTCCAACAGAGTAAAAAGGGAGGCCACTGACTGGGAAAAAGTATTCGGTAATAACATATCAGATAAGGGACTTATATCC
>NW_006399910.1:627634-644223 GCF_000299155.1 Elephantulus edwardii
TTCAACTCCTTGCACATTTGATTGTAATATTTTGCTTTGTCATCCCGTGCTGCCTTTTGAAATCTTCTATTCAGTTTTTAGTATCTTGAATTTGGTTCATTAGCCTATAAATATCTATGGGGTCAAATTGGTTTATTTTGTGGTTTAATTCTGCATTTCTCTTGAGTTTCTTTCTGGTAGTTCTGTCTTTTCTTGAGAGTAGTTTATTAGTACTATAGTAGTGTTGTCTATTTCCTTTTTCAGTTTTGTTAATGTTTGTTTTACATATTTTGCAGGGCTTTCATTTGGTGCATAGATATTTATTATTATTATGTCCTCTTTTTTTCTATTGACCCTTTAAGCATTTTGTAGTGACATTCCTTGTCATTTGTGGTGGTTTTTACATTAAAATTTATTTTATCAGAGAGTCATGTCACTACTCTCCCTTTTTTCTGGTTGCCATTTTTTTCCCCACTCTTTTACTTTTAGTCTTTATCTTCCCTTTTCAGGTGTGTCTCTTGTAGACAGCATATTGATGGATTTTGTTTTTTTTATCCAGTCTGCTACTCCTTTATTTCTTCAGTGGTGCATTCAAACCCTCTGCATTCAATGTGATTATTGAGAAGCAAGGTTTTATTGCTATCATTTTGTTGAGTTCTTTTTGGTGTTGTTGCTAGTTACTTTGGCCCATCCTGCTTTCTGTGGAACCTCTATAAGAAAGACATTTTTTAGTGTTTCCTTCAGTGCTGATATTGTTTTTACAAACTCCCTTCAGTTCTGTTTTTCTGGGAATATCTTCATCTTGCCTTCATATTTGATGGACAGTTTTTCTGGGTACAATATTCTTGGTTGACAGTTGTGTTCTTTGGGTGTTCAATATATGTCATTCCACTGTCTTTTTGCTCACATGGTTTCTGCTGAGAAACCGGGACTTAATCTTATCTACTCTCCCTTATATGGTTACTCTTTGTTCTCCCTTGCTGCTTTCAGAATTCTCTCCTTTTCTTTGGTTCTGGCAAATTTAAACATCATATGCCTTGGTGTTTTGTGGTCTGTTCTATACGATGTTCACTCAGCTCCTTGAATATATATTCTCTCATTCTTCATTATGTCTGGGAAGTTTTCCTCTAGTAATTCTTCCACAACTTTTTCTGTGCCCTTTACCTACTTCTTCATGTTTTGGGATTCTGATGATTTACATGGTATTTCTCTTGTTGGTGTCTCACATTATTCTTAGATTTTCTTCTCTTTTCCTTCCTTTTTGATTCTGCTTTTTGCTCTAGCAGATCAGTGGTGACAATTCTTTTATTTCACTGGGTGTTCCATATCTTCAACTCTGTTCATGTATCCCTCCCTCATGTTAAGAGCATCTGAAACATTGGACCTCATAATCTGAATTGTGGTTTCCTGTTTTTTCCAGAGCCTCTAATGCCTGGTTTGCTTTATCTGCATTGTTTTGGATTGTTTTTTTAAGCTCCTCCTGATTTTTGCTTGCAGTGTTCTGTAATTCTTCAAGTTTGTTTTTCACCCATTGAAAATATTCAATCACTGTTCTTTTAAATTCTGTATCAGAGCTTTTAAGACCAGTCTTGATGTAACTTATTGAAACATGAATCTTAATATCCCCCAAGAATGAATTCATCTGCTCTATCTGCAGGAATTATTTCATCGATCCCGTCACCACTAACTGTGGACACAACTTTTGCAGACCTTGTGCTGGGAGAAAGCCTCAATTCTCAGAGCTGCCTTGAGTGTAAGAAACCATGTCAAATAAGCCTTAAAGCGAATGTTGATCTGAAGACATGAATGTTCTCTGCTAGGAGCACTTTACTGAGCTCTGAACAACAAATGTGTGAGATACACAAGAAACCAAAGGACTTCTTCTGTGAAGAGGCCAAGGACACACTCTGCTTGCCCTGCTGTAATTGTCATGAGTACAAGGCTCACAAACACTTTCCCATTGCTTGGATTGCTGAGAAATTCTGTATCAGAAAGTTCCAAAAGACTTTCTGGCTTCAGGAAATCCATTGATACTCTGTCACCTTTTGTGGGTGACATCTTGATTTTTGCTTGGTTAGGGTGTGAGGTAGCCTGCTTCTTATGTGACATTGCTGTGGTAAAGGTTTTCATGCCTGAGTCAATGATAGGTTCTTGATTTGAAATCAGGGTTCTGGAAGAGGGTGTGGTAGCTACCCTGCCTGTATTTCTCTCTGAACTTCTGACCCAAGGAGAGGTTCAGTCCAGGATCTGTGAGAGCAGCCTCTTGTTGCAGCTAAGTCAGATCAAAGTGCTCCAGATCAAAGGCAAGTTAGTTGAATGGACACAGAGGCAGGAGTGCAGGTCCAAATGGGGGCTAGGCAGGCACGGGAGTGGGGAGGGCATGTGCTGACACCTCGCTCAGTTTCCAGCTGTCCTGGTGGGCTCGTGTGGGGTCCTCACTCAAATTCCAGCTGTCCAGCTCTAGCCTGGTGGCTCTCGCCCAGTGGGGCACTAGGCAAGTTGGGCCTCTGGGTCTTGTGGGGCTTAAGAAAACTCAAATTCCTGCTGTCCTCCTTGCTTCTGACAAGTTGGTCCCACAGCTGCTTGGGTGGGGGTTCCTGCAGGGTCTCAGCTGGTGGCTCCTGCTGGGGTCACAGCTTGCTGCTCCTGTGGCTCCCAAATAAATTTTAATAATAGTTGTCACTCAAATTCCTACTGTCCCGCTCACTCTGTGTGTTGCTGTCTGTGCTCAGTTGCTTCTTATGCATGTGAAAGTTGGACAAGAGTAAGTAAAATTGAAGATGCCTCTCTGAATTGTGGTATTAGTAAAGAATATTGAATAGACTATTGAATGTCAATAAAAACATACAGATTCATCCTAGAGAGGGTTAAACCAGGCTGCTCCTTGGAGGCAAGGATTCTGGGGCTTCGTCTGACATACTTTGGACATGTTGTAAGGAGAGACAGGTCTTTGGAGAGTGACATCATGCTAGGTAGAGTGAAAGGACAGAGCAGGAGGGGAAGACCCTCTATGAGGTGGATTGATTCAGTGACTGGGGTAATCGGGATGGGCGTGTCGGAGGCAATGAGATTGGCACAAGATAGAGCACGATTTAGGGCTGTTGTACATAGGGTCGCTATGAGTCGCAAACGACTCGACGGCACATAACAACAGCAACAACAACAACAATTGAATGTCAAAAGAACAAACAACTCTGTCTTGGAAAAAGTGAATCCAGCATGCTTATTAAAAGCAAGGATGGTGAGACTCTCACATATTTTGGGTATACTTCAGGAGAGGTTAGTCCCCAGAATAGAACTTCATGTTGGGAAAGTAGAGGGTTGGCAAAAGAGATAGACTGACACAGTGATGGGTTTGAACAGCAGAGATGGTGAGCAGGTCCAGATTCTGTCTGGCGAGATTTAGCTCAGCTGTTTGGGTTGCAGCTGAGTCAGTGTCACCTAACAAAAGACAGCATCCAACCTGGGTATCCCTGGGATTTGAGCCACACCAGAAAGGATGGGGCCTTGGGCAGGATGGCCCTCATCTCCTGACAGCATTCCTTGTGGCAGGGCAGTCACGCCCTTCCTTGAACAGAGATCTGAGTGGAAGGTATTCTGCCACTGTTCCCCAAGGCCGTGGGGAGTGATTGCCTTTGAGAGGTGCTCAGAGGAGTCAATTGGAAGCTGCAGCTGAAGGAAGGGAAGTTCAGAGTCCAGTCAATAAACAAAGAAGGAGGGAGAGCTGCGTATGCCTTCTCTGTGAGGGTCTCTGCTAAGCAAGAGAGAGGGTAGGGACACCACCCGGGGGTCTGGACATCGTGTGCTTGTGGGTCACGGCTTCAGGAGCTCCACTGCCTCTTCGCCTGCCCCCTTGCATCCCTAGTTCCCAAAGACTGTCAGCATGGCTCCCAGGAGGACCTTTCAAAATGCCAGTAAAACGCGAGACTTTGATGCTTCAAACACTTTCACACTTAAGATAAAATTGTAGCTTCTCTTCTCACGGTTGGTTGCAATGAGTGTCCCTGGGGTGTCACCTGGGGCAAAAAGGGCAGCAGCCCGGCCCACGGGGTCTCCGACCCTCCAGTCTGGGAGACCTGCTCCAGAGTGGTTCCAGGGTCTCTGGGTCTGAGTCCCGGCTGCAGGGGAGGTGGCGGCGGGAGGTCCCGGGCCAGAGCGGTTCCGGGACCGAGTCCCCGCTGCAGAGGCGCGGCGGCGGGCGGTCCCGGGGGCGGCCCCTCCGCGGCCCCGCCCCTCGGGCGCCCATAAGTGCGGGCACGGGCGGAGCGGGCGCAGGTGTGCAGCGCGCAGGTCGGCGCGCACGGCTCAGCCATGCTGTTCTGGCACTCGCAGCCCGAGCAGTATAACCAACACAACTCCGGCGGCTACCTGCGGTGAGGCTCCTCTCAGAGCGCTCTGGCTTGGGGCTTGGGGCGCCCATATCCGGTACCGCGAGTTTGCACGCTCGGGCTTGGGGCGCCCTGGTTGGGGGGAACTAGAACCTAGGTTTGGGGCGCCCTGGCAGGGGCACCGGGAAGTAGTGCCCCCGTGTTGGGGTGCCCTGGCGGGGAAGTCAGGAGCCTGGGTTTGGGCCGCCCTGATTAAGGAGCCGGGAGCTGACGCGCCTGTGTTTGGGGTACGTCGGTGGGGCTCCGCCTGCCCGGCGATGGCGAGGTCCCTGGAGTTCGCTGCCCCTTTGGGGCGTCGGGGCTTGGCCCTTAGGGGACTGAGGGAGAGGTTCTCCCCAAGTCCCCTCTGGGACAGTCACACCCTGCAGGACTTGAACCCAGAGGTGGGGACACGCCCTGGAAGGCGCAGGGCCAGGTGTGGGCCGCGCGCGATTCTGTGGGCGACCTCAGCGGGTTACCGCGCGGGTCTGGGTCCCTTCCCTCTCCTCCTCCCACCCCACTGCCTCCTGTTCCCAACTTCTGGCGGAGAAACGGAGACATCTGCCTTCCTGGAAAGGAGAACCCAGCTCTCTTGCTGGTAGCCCCGCTCTCCTGGTCTGTCTCGGGTCCCTCTGGCCGGTGCCGGGCTCCACCCCGCTCCTCAGGACCCGCCGCAGGGCTGGCGTCCGCACTCCAGGTGGCCTTGGCGTTTATGCCCTAGGGCTTCGCGCTTATTGCCATTGATGGAAAGCCCCTGCAGGCCTTTGACTAGTGCTTCTTAGAGGGAAAAGTGAGTTCTGCTTGTTTGCAAAGTTCTCTCTGACCTCTAGAATCTACCAGTTAAGGAAGTAGGACCTGCATTCATTCAGTTCCTGGAGGACCGTTTGCCCATTTTTCACAGCCAGCTGAGTACTAATGGGCAGTCATTTCACTTTCTGAACTTGCCTGAGCCAGCTTTAACCGGCCTTTATTTCCATCCTAGTCACAGTTTATGAAATGTGCCTAATTTAATCCAAGAAGCCTTGGGTCTGAGCCCCAGGGAAAGTGTCTGGGGAGGCCCAAGGAGTCAGGGCACCCTGAACTTAAAGGCAGAGGGCCTACAAGGAGGAATGACCCTCAAGGGAGAGACACTATCTTTTTGTTTTTAAAAAAAGCTCCCACTTAAACTGAATAACAATTGATATTTGTAAATGCTGACTTCTGATTAAGTATTGCTTTACCTGAATATGCCCTTTCCAGAAACAGATTGGTTTTTATTGACTGGTCCAATCTAGTGTGGTAGCATAGGGTGTTGGAAGATTGAACGTTCATTCATTTACATAAGATGGGATACATTTTTATTGATCTGCAATGCTGGAGTTTAGTTTTGCTTAAATCTCACTTTGTGTTCATTTAAGTATGTTGTTGCACCTCAAACATGAATTTGAAGGTGACCTTGGATGAGTGTATTTTAAGTGCCATCATCTTTCATGGGAGGAACAGGTTCACCATCTACTGTGGTGAATAGGTGCCATCGAGTCAACCAAGACTCCTAGTGATTCTAGAAACAACTGATTGGAATATTCCCGATCCTGAGCCCGTTGTTCAGGTTCTGTGTCAATCTATCTCATTGAGAGTTGAGATTATATTCTGCTACTGGTGGCTCTTGTGCTTTATTGGTAAGGATTTGTGCTGCTAACCCAAAATTATGTGGTTCAAATCCAACAGCTGGTCTCCAGGGGACTGAGGGCTGGGGGAGGATGGGCAGTCTCCCCCTGTGCAATTTAGTGCCTCAAAACCTGTTGGAGGGTCGGCTAGGAGTCAGTTCCAACTCTATGGTACACAGCAACAATAGCAACAACACTGGTTGCCTAATGGGTAAGAAGTTGCCCCACCCACCAAAGTTGAGTGGTTCAGATCCACCAGCTATGAGCTGGTTTGGTTCCTACTTAAAGGATAGGAACTGAATGATAAAAGCTGAGATGATAATTTAACTGCTGGAATACCTCAGTTGTTTTTTAGGATTTTGGAGTTACACTAGGGGAATGGGTAGAAGTTACAGTGAAAGGTGTTGTTAAAACCATGTTTGTTCCTGGGTTCATCTGGGGGCCATGGGCTTCTTCCTGGAAGTCAGGGGTTTTGGCCTGTAAGGTTTGACTTTGGTGAGGGTCACAGCATGGGAGAGGACATAGTGAGTATGCTCCTGGTCCACCCTCAACTGGAGAGTGAAGCCATTTTCCTTAATTTTTTATGATGGTGGTTTTTGTTTTTTTGGTTTTTTCCCACAAGCTCTGGGGGCCTAGTCCATGTGCTGCTTACATGAAGGCTATGCCTTCAACTGTTGCAGTTCAAATACACTAGGAGCTTCTCGGGAGAAAGGTGGACAATTTAGGCTATTTACATCCTCCTTGGAAAACCTGTGAGTCGGTTCCAAGTAGATGGCAGTGAGTCTGAGTTTTGAGCTTGGCTTTCAGTTGTGTTACTCTGTGGACCTCTCTAAAGAGCAGCGGTGTCTCTCTGGAGACTAAGGTGCGCCTGATGCAGGCCATGGTTTTTGCAATCACTTGTTATGCATCAGAGAGTTGGACGGTGACTAGGGAGGATAGAAGGAGAATTGATGCCTTTGAGCTGTGGTGCTGGAGAAGAGTGTTGAATGTACCGTGGACTGCCAGGAAAACAAACAGATTCATCCTGGAGAGGGTGAAGCTGGGCTGCTCCTTGGAGGCAAGGATTCTGGGGCTTCGTCTGACATACTTTGGACATGTTGTAAGGAGAGACAGGTCTTTGGAGAGTGACATCATGCTGGGTAGAGTGAAGGGGACAGAGCAGGAGGGGAAGACCCTCTGTGAGGTGGATTGATTCAGTGACTGGGGTAATCAGGATGGGCATGTCGGAGGCAATGAGATTGGCACAAGATAGAGCAAGGTTTAGGGCTGTTGTACATAGGGTCGCTATGAGTCACAAACGACTCAACGGCACATAACAACAGCAGCAACAACAACAACAACTACTCTGTGGACCTTCTGTGTATGACCTCACCAGGATAGAGAGGCCTTAATCTGTCTTTCCCTTTTCAGTTTGATGTTCTAGTGACTTTTATTCCTTGGCAAATAAGGATGCCAGCCCTGAAACAAATTACTGTTGAGTGATGGTTCTAACCAATCCCCTCTTTTTTTTTTAAAAGGCAACAGCCCATGGATTATTAACTTAACATGGTCTGGGCAAACATGATGTTATGCAATCCCCAGCAAGCAGGCCTTCCTACTTCTGTGTTCCTAGATCACACACAGGCTGGAAGTATTCTGCTTTTTGTTGGAAGGAGACGTGGTGGGGGTACCCAGACAGCATTGCACTGGTGTGGCTTTGGTAGTGGCAAGGAGCCTCTATGTGAGAAACTGCCCCCAAAAGTTGTCCAAGCCAGACCTCTCCTTCTGAGAACTGGTCAGGCATTCCTGGGGTGTGTGCTGGGCTTGTGCTTCAGACACTCATTTATTGTGTTGTACAAGGAACAGATTGTACCAATGTCTCTGCTATTTATACAAAGTGAAGTGGGGTCAGCTAATCTGATCCATAACCCAGGATACACCGAGGGAGGAGGCAGATCAAGATAAGGGCACTGGCATTTTTTGGGCACCTGTTTTAGCACTACTCATATTTTTTTTCCAGTTAACATTTCCCCCCTCTTTTATTTATTCATTGTTGCACATTTTCTTCCCCTTCCCTCCTGCTCCCCTAGATCATACTACAAATGCTACCCTTATTCCAGATCGTTCTCATACATATAATGCATAATCATATATTCCTTTCAAACAGTTCTTCCTCTCTTCTGTTCTAAAACCCAACAATTTCTTTTTTTTTTTTTCAGTAAAGATTGCTTTTCTTTTTTTTTTCTATAATTATATTTTATTAATTTTCATAAACATTTACAGAGATTTTGGGCTTCCACTCATTCATTGTTGCACTATTCTCTCTACCCTCCTCCCAGTTTGTTCTTGTCCAAATGCCACAGTGCTTGTCAAAGCCAGTTCTGATTAATCTTTGTCAGTGTGTCCTTTGCCATTCCCTATCACTCCTCCCTGAGAGAGACTTCACCCTGAGTCATAAGGAAAAGGGGACGGCGTATTCTCTTAGCTACTTCCTGCTGAAAAGGGACGCTGTGGGTTTCAGGGTGAAGATCTTCTCTCACTACTCTAAAGGGCCCCTTTGGCAGTAGGAAACACATAGACTATTATGGAGATTGATTTTGGAATTCAGATGCATTCTTATTGATTGTGCTTGGCTGTACATGTACATATCCTTCAAGATGTATCATGGGGGTGTTGCAACCTAGAAGACACAAATTTGACTAACAAGTTATAAGTACATGAGTCCAAAAATTATGGAAAAGTAAAAGAAAAAACCCAACAATTTCTAAAAGAAATGAAATTATAAAAATTAGGGCAGAAATAAATGCAACAGAAAACAGAAAAACAATTGACAACAAACTGTCAACAAGACCAGGTTAGTAAAATTGACAAACCACTAGAAAAGCTAGGAAAACAAAGAAAAGATGCAGGTAACCCCAATGTGGTGGTGGAGGTGGTGGTGGTGGTGTGTACGGTGTGTACCAGACAGTCGGAACCAACCTATAGCTGACCCTCCTTCAGGTTTTCAGAGGCAGTTAATCACACAGGAGGAGATTGTCCGTCCTTCTTTTGCAAAGCTGCTGGTGGCCTTGAATCCTGTGCCTTCGAGATTGCAGTGCAGCTTGTCACTAGGCCACCAGAGCTCTGAATAAGAGATGAAAAGGGTAATGTCACAATAAAACCAATTAAATAAAAAGGTTAACAATGAATAGTTTGAAAAACAAATATGAAAACCTAGAGGAAATGGACTACTCTTAATGTAGAGGATTGAAATCTCTCCTGTTTTCAAGACATTCGTGTTTTCAAGACATTCGTGTTCTCAAGGTCTCTCCACCTCCCATTTGTGAGAGTATTTAAGACAGTATGATCTAGAAAAAAGTTTCTTTAGTCACAGGGCTAGAAAAGAAAGCTGGTGTTTGGTTTGGGTTTTTTGCTGAGATGTGGAGTAAAATAATCTTTGGACTTCTTTGTCAGAGTTTTCCATTTGGATAATAAAACTGAACTGAAACTTTCCTTCTTACATTGCACTTAGGATAGATTAATATGACCCTTATGAGGGTTATCACCAGCTGTACTGTTTAAGGAGGGCTGGAGGGGGTGTGACTCATCCTGGAGAGAGAAAAGTTTTCTGTGTTTACATTGTTTACAGGAGCTCTGAAAATACTTGGCTATATGGGTCTGTGAAGTGTCCAATAACTACACTACTTTGCTGAAAAATTAAGTCTTCCTTTTTATTTGCTAGCCCAGGTGCTCATTGCAAAAGCAAGACTTGTGAATAGAAATCCCAAAGCATCTGAAGATAGTTTACTGCTCTGGTCTCTTTGAGTCTGACTCCTAGTTGATTCTCCGGGGGATTTCTGAGGCATGAGGTGGGGTGGTGGGGGATTACCCATCTTTCTCCCTTGGAACCAGTTGTGGATTCAAACACCGGAGTAGTGTATGTAGCCTTTGGGTTCAGAGTGCATCCTCCTTTGGTCTGTATCATCAGAGCTCCTTTTCCTCCAAAGAAGGTCTGTAATTTGTACATATTAGATGATTTTGCTTTTTTATTTCCATAAGAATGGAATTGAATAAACCTCTTGGAAAGTGCAGTGGAAATAGAATCAGAAAAGATTGGAACTCCAGTGGCCTACTGGATAAGATGTTTCACTGCTGACTCAAAGGCAGGTGGTTCAAATCCCCCAGTTGCTCCTTGGGCGAAATGGGCAGTCTCCTGCCATGTGATTGATTTACAGCCTCCAAAAATCCAGTGAAGTGTCAGCTATGGTTGAGTCTGACTCCATGGCAATGAATTAAGGGGAATTTTTTTTTTAGAATATTTGTGGCATAAGGTGTCAGGGATTAAAGCTAAATACTGAAGGGGGCTCTGGTGGCCTACTGGTAAAAAGCTGCACTGTAGTCCCGCCAGCTGCTCTGCAATTAACTGCCTCTGAAAATCCGCTGGAGGGTCAGCTATAGGTTGATTCTAACTCGACAATACGCAACAATAACAACAACTGCAGCGCTTGGTTGTATTGCTGTTGATCCTAGTGTGCTGCATTCACCTCCCTCAACTCCCAGCTTGGCTTAGTCTTTGTAAAGTGGTTCCTTCCTGCTCTGTTCCTGACCTCTCCCACCTGTGTGTTGCAGAGATGTCCTCGCCCTGCCCATATTCAAGCAGGAGGAGCCCCAGCTGTCCCCTGAGAACGAGTCTCGCCTGCCACCCCTGCAGTATGTGTTGTGTGCTTCCACATCCCCAGCTGTGAAGTTGCATGAAGAGACACTGACCTACCTCAACCAAGGTACCTACCAGCTGGAGCTCTGGGCCAGGGCTGGAACCTGGGGTCTGGGACCCCACCACCCAGGAGGAGTGAGAAGTTGACCTGAAAGACCCTTCTGGGATTCATCACATTTTCACAATGGGTATTGTGCAGTTTTAGAAGGAATCCTTGAGTGATAACAGTTATTATGCTGCCTGTTGAGCTGAAGGTTGGCATTTCAAGACAACCCGGAGATACCTCAGAAGCAAGACCTGGCGTTCTGTTTCTGAATATCTGAAATCTGATAAAATTCTGAAAAATCCTCTAGAAAACACTTCTGCTCTGATATGCCTGGGGCTGTCATGAGTCAAAATCCACATAGTACCTCATAGACAACGCCTTTTCCTACCTGTGCCACAGATTTTTCGGAATCTTGGGGTCTTTATTTGAAAAATCAAAATATCAACCACATTGCTCTCTAAGTCAAATATAGGGAATATGTATAGTAAAACCTACAAAAGCCATATAGTTTGTGTATCAAAGGTGGAGTACTTGGGACTTGGGAGAACATGATAGTCGTGCCAAGTTCTGACTCTCACAGGTTCATCTGTATGCCATTCACCATGCCAGCCTGTGAGCAGTGGAGTCTCCGTACTGGTAAAGTGTTATTGCAATTACTGTTCCCTGTGACCATGATGGGCTGCCTAGATGTAACACTTTGGGTATATCCAGGATACTGCAGTTCTTTCTAGACTGTTCTGACTAGTAACTTAGTCCAGCGCATGGCCTACAGGACCACCATACATGGTGGCCAATCCTTGGTGGTCAGGGGGGCAAGGTCCCACACTGGGTGCTGGGAGACTAGAGTTTGAATTTCCGACTCTAACATTTCCTAGTTCTGCGACTCTTAACTCTTTTACTTCTTTGAGCCTCAGGGTTTCCATGAACAGGTAAATTTAGAATTGTAGTGTTGTGAAGCTTGAAAGATTTTGTAAAAATGAAGTCCTGATGTGGTGGTTACTTGCTAGTTCCCTTCACCCGACCATGGGAACCCTGCTGGGTGGTAGTTTTGTGGTCTTGAAGTGAGAATATGAGTGTTTATGACACTGCCTTGGTGGGCCACCTCATCAATGCCTGAGTGCATCATTGCCACTGTTTTTCACATAAGACGAGAAAGAGGCAGAGAAACCACATCTTCTGTAGGATTACACCAGACTGAGAACTGAACATGAGGTGGGTTGAGGGTAAAAGTAAGGGTTGGGGCATAGCAGTGTGTCTTAGATGTGGGACCTGTGTTCTGCAAAATGTTGTTTAATTTGGGACGGCATGTGGTGGTGGTGGCAGCCCCAGCTCGATCCTCAAGCTCTTGTCTTGGCTGAGAAGCTAGCTTGCTCAGAGTAACTCTGCTGCCTGTTGATAGGGCCAGTCCTCACCCATATTCCTCTCCCGCTGTGTGGCTTAGTACAAGGAAATGGTTTACCTTCTGGCTAGCTCTGTTGGTCTCATAGCTGGCTCCACAAAATGCGTGTGCTTGTTTGTGGAAGGGCTTCTGTTATTTTCCTTTCTTCTTCAAGAAAGGTCAAATGCTACCAAGGTCTTGTGCACCTTTTGAACAATTACTTTCCTCTGCTTTCTTGCTCAAAGCTTGGAATTTTGAAATAATTTTGAGCTAATGAGATGACTTTGTTGAACTCTGGTGTGATTTGTATCTTTGGCCACATCCTGTGGTGCTAAGGAGTGAGCTGAGCAGATTGAGCCCTTGCTGGGTCCATCAGAGCCCCCTCCTCCCCCTAATCAATTGGTAAGGCTTTAATTGTGTTCACTACTCCTTCCACATCCTCTTTATAAAAATCATCCAACTTTAGACAATACAGCAGTCAGCAATTGCCATACTAGATCTTTAAAAAGAGTTTATCTTCTTGCTCAGCATAGATGCGTTCAAAGAGGGAAAGTTAATTACACTAGAGGTTACTATTCTGTTACTTGCATTTATTTGTTTTAAATATTTTTAAAATTCCATTTTCCTGATTTAAAAATATGCTCACTATAGAAAATCTGATGTTTTAGAACAATATAAGAAGATGAAAATAAAAAGAAAAGTTTTCTTTTATTTCCCCAAGGACTATGGCTAACCTACCTTTAATTCTACTGCATGGTTATATTTATAATTGTTTTTTAAAATCGTCGTGCACATTATAACGGATTATATTAATCAATCATAATTAAATGTTATAAAACAAAATATATATGAATGGTTGAATGAGAAACCAAAGTGTAAACTTTGACTCAAATATTTTTGAAAATTGTAGATGTCCTGCTTTCTTCATTTACTGTTACTGTGAATTTTATGTTTTTGAAAGTTCTGTGAGAATTTAACAAGTTTGCGATGAGTGACAGTGTTACATTATAGTGCTGTTACCTCTTTGACTGTGTTTTTTATTTATTTAAAAGAAATCTTTGAGAATTATGTTGGCTTCTATCATTCACAGATATTTTGTTTCCTAATATTAATTACCACTGATTAATTACTACCTGTTGTTGTTGTTGTTAATTGCCATGGAGTCGAGGTCGACTAATAGCGATTCTATGAACAAAAGACCTAATGCCTTTCCATAGCTATCGTTGTTTCTCCACGTGCCTAGAGTTTCCAGAGGCATATGGTTTAGGAAGTGGATGCCACTCCTGCTTCCTGATCTGTTTTACAAATATCCACAATGGGAAATCATTAAATTACTACCTAGTAACCTCTTATTGTGCATTTCCTTTCACTCAATATATTTATAAATGTTTATTCTCTTCTCCCTTTCTTTCCATCTCAATCTTCTAAGATTCTGTGTCTATTTCCTTAGCTTTTTATAATAATGGTTTTAATACAATCATAGTCCTTTTGCTACTGACATGTGTGACTCAGCATAATCTTTTCCAGATTCATCCACGTTGTGCAGCATTTCTGTAATTCTTGATTGCATAGTACTCCATGTAAGACTATACCATCTTTAGCCTTGTGTCCATTGATGGACACTTGGATTGTTTTCACCACTTTGCTCTTTGTAAATAATCCTGCAATAAACATGGGTATATTTGTGTTACAGATCTTATTTCTTTTATGATTTTAGACCTGCTTATAGAATTGCTGGATCAGCTGGTATTTCTCTTTCTCACTTTCTAAGGTAGTAACAAACTACTTTCCATTGTGGTTGCATTTTACATTTTCATCTGTAGTGTGTATGAGAGTTCCATTCTCTCTACACCGTTGCCAGCATTTGTTGTTTGCTATCATCTTGTATTTTGCTATTGTTGCTGACAGGAGATGATATCTCATGGTTGTTTTGATTTTAATCTGTTGAATAGCTAATAGCTAGAGAAATATGGGCAATCTCTTCCTGTAGATTTACGGCCCCTGAAATCCTTCTGGAGGGTCAGCTATGAGTTGGCTCAGGCTCAAGATACACAACAGTTAACAGAGAGCTCTGGTGGCTTAGTGGTAAGGAGTTATGCTACCAATCAGAAGGCAGGTAGTTTGAGTCCATCAGCTGCTCCATGCGAGAAAGATAAGCAGTCTCTTGTGTGATGTACAGCTTCTAATCACCTGCTGGAGGGTCAGCCAAGCATTTGTTTTAACTCAACAGCTTATAACAACAACACAATAGCTAGTGATCTTGGGTATTTCTTTCAGTGTTTGTGGACCATCTGAAGGCCTTCTCTGATGAAATATCTGTATCTTTTGTCTATTTGTAATTGACTATTTTGTCTTTTTCTTGTTGAATACCAGAAAATTCCTATAAATTTAGAGATAACTCTCTTGTGATATGTGCCACTGCTGAATAGTTTTTTTCTAGTTTCTTTTGGATGTATCTTTAGATGTGCATAAGGGCTTACTTTTTAGGAGGTCTTAAATTGTCTAGTTTATCCTTTTCTGTTTGCACATTTTCATTTATAATAGTCTTATTTATGTAATGAATTAGGATGCCTAAATTTACACCAATTTTTTTATTACTTTTATAGTTTTATATTGATCCATCTTGAGTTATTTTTTTAATACAGTGTGAAATATGGATCTTGTTTGAATTTTCTGCAAATAAATATCCAGCTTTGCCAGCACTGGTAAAGAAACTGTCTTTCCCCTACTTAATGAATTTTATCTAAAGTCTTATTTGTTTGTTTGTTTTTTCTTTTTTGTTGGCTTGTTATCTGTCTTTAACCAGCTTTATATTGTGAACATCTAGTTATCGGTTGTTAAAAGTTAAAACACTACTTTGATAAATATTTTTGTATATAAATCTTTGTGTGAAATGTTGATTTATTTAAATATAAATACTGTATTAAAGAGTTTGCACAATTTTAAAGCTTTGATGCATTACCAAATGGCCTTCTCAGCAGCATGTCTCATTTGATATTCTAGTTAGTGTGTATATATGGTCTGTTGCCAATATTCACTCAGGTACTCATTGCTGTCAAGTTGCAGCCACGTCATGGTTGGCCCTCTAGCAACTTTCTGAAGCTGTAAGTAGCGTGGGAGGAGACTGCCAGTCTCTTCCATAGAACTGTGGGTGAGTTGGAGCTGCCAAAGAGGCAGGGCCTGTGGGTTAGCAATACAACTACCTGACGGTAAGCCTCACTTACACCAATATTAGGCCTCATCTTTCTCATGTAAGTGAAACATGTCTGATTCAGGTCATGGTCTTTCTTCTTACTTGCTATGCATCTGAAAATGCTGAAAACTAATAAGGATGACAGAAGAATTGATGCCTTTGAGCTGTGGTGTAGGAGAAGAGTGCTGAACATCCGATGGACAGCCAAAAGAACAAACAAACATGTCTTGGAGAGGGTACAGCCAGAGTGCTCTTTGGAGGTAAAAATGATGAGGCTTCACATACTTCATGTTGCTAGGAGAGGGCTATTCCTTGGAGAGGGACATGATGCTGGGAAGGATGGAGGGTCAGTGAAGGAGAGGAAGACCCTCAACCAGGTGGATTAACACGGTGACTGTAGCAATGGGCTCTTGTGTGTTGGGAAGTGGGAGGATGGCGCAGGATAGGACAGGGTTCAGATCTATTGTTCATAAGTTTGCTTGATGGCACCTAACAACAAAAACGACTGCTAATATAAAATATATTTTTTACCATTCTTATTTGTCTCTTCTGTGTTACACTTTTCTGTTGCGGTATTTATTTCTTAGAATCAACCCTTTATCTGTTATTTGTGGCAAATATTTTTCTTTGTTGATGGCTGATATGATTATATTTATGGCATAGAATATTTGTCTTTTTTTTCTGGCTAGAAATTTATTCTTTTTCAGTCTATTATAATTTTTTTCCCTTTTATCTGTGAAATGCCTGCCCACTACAAAATCATCTTGGTAGTTTTGTGAATTTTCTTTAATGGTTTCTAAATTTTAACATTTAAGTGCATTTGGAGTTTATGATTTGACGTAAAAATCTTGCTAATTCTTCTATATTTTTAACTACTTGCCTAGTACCTGTTATTTCCTATTGTTTTTCTTACTGGTTTAAAAACTTTTAAAAACCATTGGGCAGTCTCCTCCTGTGTGATTAACTGCCTCTGAAAACTCTCTAGCAGGTCAACGATGGGTTGGCTCTGACTCAGTGGTACACAACTATAGCAAGGGCAGAAACAGATCTTAGTAATTTTCTCTCTTCTGTCCCCTGATACCTGTTGATTCTGGCAGTGTTCCATATTGAATTAATTGACTGTAATTTAGAAGTATGTTTTCTTATTTGAGAATAGAAATTCCTTTTATCATATGTCTTAGTGCTTCCCAAATATTTTTATACAAAACGGCACTCTCAAATATGGATTTTTAGAAATATTACAACCACTAAGACTGGTTTTTATTTGTTTAAAAATATATATATATATAGATGTGTGTGTGTTCCTAT
>NW_006399910.1:644993-684402 GCF_000299155.1 Elephantulus edwardii
TTTTTTAATTATTATTTTCTGTGTGTACCTCAAATTGGCTTTTGACTGGTACAGGAGGAGATTGTCCCTCCTTCTCCAGCAGAGCATCTGGTGGATTTCAACCGTGTTCCTCTGGGATTGCAGTGCAGCTTCTTGCTACTATGCCACCAGAGCTCCCTAAAAATTTAAAACATCTTCCATGTCATTAGAAATGCATGTTATCTCACTATTTCATTTTGTTCTTTAGGACAGAATATTTTCCTAAATATTTCTGAATATATTTAGTCATAACTGCTGAAAGGAAATGTTGTATAATATGGAACTGGATCTGACTCATACCTGACACTTTCAGAGACAGTAAATCACACTGGAATTGATTGTCTATCTTTGTCCTGAGAAGCAGCTGATAGAAATAGATAATGTAATTATTTTAGGTCTTTTCTCTCATAAGACCAGGTACACTCTAAGAGAGCAGGGCCAGGTCTGTCTACCTTGTTGCTATGGTATCACCACGACTTTGGTGCTTTTTAAGTGCTTTCTTGGATTGCCAAGAGAATAAGCAGGTCTGTTCTGAGAAGGGTGAAACCAAGGTGCTCCTTGGAGGCAAGAATGTAGAAACTTTGCCTCACATACTTTGAGCATGTTGCCAGGAGGGATTAGTCCTTGGAGAGGGCATCATGCTTAGAAGGGTGGAAGGTATGCACAGGAGACAAAGACCTTGAATGAGATGATTGACACAGTGTCTAGGGTAATGGGGATAGCTAGTGTCAGAGGTAGTGATACTGGCTCAGGATGGGGCAGGGTTCAGAACTATTGTGCATAATGTCACTAAGAGTTACAGTCGACTCTACAGCACATACAACAAAACCAATGAGCTACTTGCTATATGCTGAGTCATACCTGACTTAATGGCACAGAAAAACAACAACATGAGTACTTTGGGCATGTTACTAAGAGGTGCTATTGGAAAGGTGGAGAAGGGTCAGCAAAAGAAGATTGACACAGTAACTGCAACATTGAGCTCAAGTATGTGAGAGACTGTGAGGATGGCAGAGGATAGGGCAGGGTTCAGATCTGTTGTTGATAGGGTAGCTATGGATTGTACCTGACTTGACTAGCAACAGCAACAATAACTAAGTGTGCCTTGTCCTCACAGTGGTTAAAGCACTCAGTGCTGGTTTGAACCCATCTGTGCCTCTGCAGAATGATGTGGTGGTCAGCTTCCCTGCAGATTTAGTTTTGGAAGCACTATGGGACATATCTGCTTTGGTCTGAAAGGTATTAGGTATTTTGGAGGGCAAAGCTTAGGGCCCAGTGGCTAAAGCCTTACAAGAATTCTTTATTTAGTCCTTCTTGGAAAGACATTTTCTCTTTCCTAAAACATGATCAGCCAATTAAAGAGACTTTCAGATAACCACTTTGTAAGTGACCAAAGGTCACTGTGCACCAGTCTTTCCTAAAGGCTAGAGCCTGAGGGAAGGAAGAAGATAGAGTAAGGGTGAGAGCTGGGGCCATGGTCAGGGAAAGCAGAACTGGAGGTAATCTTTAGGGAGGGGGTGAAAGGTGGGGCCATAGTGAGGGAGAGAGCCCCAGATAATCTGTAGGGAATTTTACTTTGAGATAAGAATGCTTTGCAAAAATGGTCTGTTATCTAGATGTTTGGTATTTTCTCCCAAAATAGCAGTTGAGTTTTAAATATAGTGGTTCCTTTTCACAGAAGTCTTCATTCATGGTATAAAACTTCCTGTCTTCTGCAGGAGATTGGTTAAGACAAAAAAGGGATTGTTGTGCAAAGGACAAGAGTGAGGTGGGAGTAGGGAGTCAAGGTGCATATGGACATGCTTTGTGTCCTAGAAACCCTAAATGGTTCAGGACGACTGGGGTGTGGGACTTCAGTAATGCAAAGGACCAGAGAGCTCTGACTGCCCCACCTGGCTTAATTGATCAAGCCACTCAATTTCTCTGTGCCTCAACTTTCTAATCTATAAGATGATATACAATCCCAAGGGTAGGTAGCATCCATGGAGATCAATGGTATTTGGGACACAGTATACAAGCATAGTCCAGAGGCCGTAAATATTAATAGGAAAGACACTGTTCATCTTTCTATCTTGGACTTGTTAGTAGATTTGAACTACGGGAAACTCTTATATTAGCTATGATCATTAGAATGTAAAGGGAGATATTTCCTTGTCCTGCCTACTCCTGTTTCACAAGTTAAGAATCTTACTGAATAGGGACTTTGAGAATTTTTAGTGTTTTTATCCTTTTCCCAGTTCAAAGATAGTTTGTCCTAGCACTAAAAGATTGTAACCTTTGTAATTGAAAGGAGTTGGTTGTTCATTCTTCACTGACAGTAAAACCAGATAATAGATCCTGAAACGACCTTTCTTGGGCAATGTTAAAAGACAAGTTATGTGCCATCAAGTTGCTTGCAACCCATAACGACCCTATGTACAACAGCTCTGAACCCTGCTCTGTCTTGAGCCAGTTTTACTGTCTCCAACACACCTACCACATTCCCCCAGTCACTGAGTCTATCCATTTCTTCCAGGGTCTTCCTCTCTTGTACTGTTTCTCCACCCTTCCAAGCATGAGGTCCTTCTCTAAGAACTGGTCTCTCCAGGCCAAGTGCCCAAAGTATGTGAGATGACACTGCAAACATGTGATTTCAGAAGAACTGGTCTCTTACATATGGGCTGTTAAGGAACTCTTACTTTATTAAAGAGATAGGACCTCAGTCTCCAAGGTGCTACTTTTTAGAATTTACAAAGAAGATTGTGATCCTTTTACTTGCTATCTCCCCTTCCCATGTCACATACCCAAGGGTCACTTGGGAGGTGACAGAGCTGTGATACTATGATGAAGGGATTCTTAGATGTAGCAGAGGTGGCAATATTGCCTGGGCAGCTTTTCTGAGTTCTTGCCGACAGGATAGCAGTCTGGGTACTTCCTGAAGGGCCTCTGAAACTGCAACTTTGAAAGATTTGTGAAGATTGCTGTTGAGAGGACCATGAAGAAATGAAGAGGAGGAGAAAAGTAACCACTGTTTTTATACTCAGAAAACCACAACTGATTGTTTTTTCTAACATTTTATAACCTGCAAATTCCACCCAAGGACCCAATGATAAGGACTACGGTAGAAAGTACTGTTTTCCCTCTTTAAGCAGGCAGGCAGAACTGTTGTCTTTTACCTAGTTTTGATCTAGAAAAGTCACGTAATCTTTAGAGCTTCAGTTTTCTTACCTCCACAACTAGGTGAGATTTACTTTGTGATCTACCTTGGGAGTTAAAGAAAAAACTCAAATAATATATATACTTTAACCCCCCCCCCCCCCATTATATCAGTGACTTTTATTTTAAGGAATGAGACAAAAGATTAGCTGCTTTGCTAATTTATCCTTTTTTTCTTAGTGGAAGTTTTCTTTCAAGATTAATTTTTAGTCTAGACTTAACCTAAAGAATAAAAGAAATGGCCTTCCAAGATATTACACATTTTTGTTGTTTTTCCTAAATTTTATATTTTATATATATATATAAATTAAGTATACAAGTTGTTAGGTGTTCCACTAATAGCAACAATGAATGACTGAAACGCTGCCTCATCCTGTACCATCATCAATCTCTGCTGTACTGACACCCATCGTAGCAGCCACTCTATCAATCCATGTTGTTGAGGGTCTTCTGTTTTGCTGACCACCTGCTTTACCAAACATGATCTCTTTCTTAGGGTCCAAACTCTTCAGATAATTCAGATAATATGCCCAAAGTATGTGCCATCATTGGTTCTAAAGAGCACTCTGACTGCACTTATTCCAAGATAGGTTTGATCTGCTGTTAGTCCATGATATATTAAAAAAATTCTTTAATAATTCCTTTTTCAGTGTTCAGTTTTCACATGCATATGAAAAAAATGAAAATATTGTTTGGATGAAGATAAAGGTAATTATAATAGATGATCAGCATAATATCATCAAAGAAAGACACAGAGAGGTATGAAGAAGGATTAGTGGAAATTCGAATTATAGAAAGTGGGAAAAGTACCTTGTGGGTATTAAAATTAGTGTTATAAAACAAAATATGTGAATCCTTGAAAAAAATTATTTTGCTTTGTAAACTTTTACTAAAAATCACAATTTAAAAAATACCATGATTTAGGTCAGGTGCACCTTGACTTTTAAAGTGATCTCCTTGCTCCTTAGCCCTTTAAAGAGATCCTTGGAAGCAGATTTGCCTAATGCAATATGTCATTTGGTTTCCTGACTGCTGCTTGCATGGGTTGTTGCTTGTGGATCATACACAGTTCTACTCTGACACACATTTTATGGCCATGAGTTGGAGTCAGCAGCATCTGGTGGTTATTCCTACCTTATTTTTCTCAGGTTCCTGTGTTGCTTTGAGAAGAACTAAAGGAATAACCTTTTTTGTGAGACTGTTCAGGAGAGAAACACATTACTGGTAGGATGTTATGCTGATGGGAAGCCAGAGATGGACAGTCAGCCTTTGTGTCGCTTCTGTGTCCTCACCAGCTTGCCTTACACAGGAATGCCCTTAAGGTATCTTGAGGAGTGTTTGATCTTCCAATCCCTGTTTATGGAAGAGGAAACTGAGTTCTCCCCTGAGGCATAGACTTGTTCATGTGTTTTCTACTGGAGTACAATCTTGTCTTTTTTCCTAATTGACAGGCAATATTTCCTATTGGCAGGCAATATTTCCTCAAAAAGTAGTCCTTGGACAACTGGCATTGGTCTTGGGTGTAATTCCCCTTTCACTAGAACTGGTCCAGTGAGGGAAGCAGAAATTTATTTGTCACTAAGACTTTCAGGTGATTGAATCTTTTGTGTACTAGGATTTCTTAGCCACTTCATTGAAAGTATGACATAAATAAAATAAAAGTATTAAATGCTGTTTCCTATTTCCTTTGCTTCCTTTTTTGAGAGAGGAGAGCTAGACTTTGGAAACAAAGTTCCATCCCTGCACCAGTCTTCAGTCTGTTTTGGAAGTAGTGGATCTCTGCTAGGCCCAGATGGATGCTGTGCTCAGGCAGACTCTGAAGGTTCTTTTTAATGGTTTATTTATTTACTTTGTTGTTAAACATATATATAACAGAATGTATGTCAATGAGTTCTACTTGTAAAATAAGTGGCACTGATTACAGTTCTCAAGTTGTATAGCCATTTTCATCCTCCTTTTTGGAATTATTCCTCCCCTTTAATTTAAGCTTGAAATTTATTATCAAATAATTTTAGTTGCTATTATTAATTTGATTCCATGTAGATCATAAAAGTGTACAAAAAGCTCAAGGTACGTGTTCTTTTTTATTTTTAAGAATCAAATCCCTATGCACATCCAAAACTTTTCCAACAAGGTAAAAAGGGAAGCTACAGATTGGGAAAAAATATTTGGTAAGGACATGTCAGATATCTAGAATTTATAAAATTCTCGAGCACCACAACAAGATAAAGGTAAAAAACTCAATTGAAAAATGGGCACGGGATATGAACAAACATTTCACCAAAGAAGACATTCAGATGGCAAACAAACACATGAAGAAATGTTCAAAATCCCTAGCTCTAAGAGATGCAGATCAAAACAACTATGAGATATCATCTCACTCCAGTAAGAATAGCAAAATTTAACAGAATAGGAAACAACAAATGCTGACGAGGTTGTGGAGAAACTGGACACTTATTCACTGTTGGTGGGAATGTAAAATGGTGCAACTACTATGGAAGGCAGTATGGTGCCTTCTCAAAAGGTTGGAAATAGAAATACCATTTAACACAGCAATTCAATACTGGGAATATATACCCTAAAGAAACAATAACTGCCACCCAAGCAGATATATACACACCCATGTTTATTGTGGCTTTATTCACAATAGCTAAGAGTTGGAAAGAACCCAAGTTCCCGTCAACAAACGAATGGATAGAGAAGCTGTGGTATATTCACACATGGAATACCATGCTGCATTGAAAAATAAGGAAATAATGAAATATTATACAAAATAGGTGACCCTGGAGGATATTATGTAGAGTGAAATATCTCAGTCACAAAAAGGCAAATACTGCATAATGCCACTGTTATAAAAGAAGTCTGACATAGGGGTTGGGGTAAGACTGAGAAAGAGGGCATACATATATACTGCATTGAAACAGATGAGAGAAAGAACTGTTTAAAAGGGATATATGATTAGGTATTGTCATGACAAGAGTCCAGAATGAAGGTAGCATAGTAGAGTGGCCTTGGGGGGAGGGACTGTATAACAATGAAAGAATTTCTCTTTTACTTTCCAAAGAGAAGAGCGAAATGGAGGAGAGGGGTCAGCAGGGAGAAAAGTGCAACAATGAATGAATGAATGAATGAATGGAAATTGGAGAATAAAAAGGGAAGAACTCACTCAACATTTCTCACGCTTAAAAAAACTGAAAAACAAATTCAAGTTTCAAGTTGCAATGGTGAGAAATGCTGTGGGCCAAATTTTGAATGATCCATTATAAGAATAAGGAAGCATTTCAATAAGAAAGCATTATATGAAGATGGAGGAAATACATAGAATCAATGTACCAAGAAGATTGGCTGACAATGAAAAATTTCAGAAAGTACCATTTGATCAAGAGCCAGGGGTATGGACAAAAAATAAGGCCTCAGGAATCAATGTGATACCAACCGAAATGTTTCAAATGACAGATGCAGCCCTGGATGGGCGTACCATTCTATTCCAGGAAATTTGGAAAATAGGTACATGGCCAGCAGACTGAGAGAGATTCATGTTTGTTCTCATTCCCAAGCAAGGTGATTTAACAGAAAGTGGATATTGTCTAACAAAATTATTGATATCACATGCAAGCATAATATTTCTGAAGATCATTTAAAAATGGCTAGCACAGTACACAGAGAACTGCTATAAGTTCAAGCTTGATTTAGATGAGGCTGTGGCAATGTCAGATTGATCTTGGATGACAGCAAAGAATACCAGAAGAATGTCTATCTGTGGTTTATTGACTATACAAAGGCATTTGACTATGTGAATCATAACAAACATTGAGAAGAATGGGAATTTCAAACACTTAATTGTGCTCATGTGAAACCTTTACCTAGATCAAGAGGCTCTTGTGCAAACAGCAAGGGAGTATTACATGGTTCAAAATTAAGAAAGATGTGCATCAGGATTGTATTCTGTCTCCATACCTATTCAGTCTATATGCTAAGCAAATTATTTGAGAAATTGAACTCTATAAAGAAGAATCAAGATTGGAAGAAGACTCAACAACCTATGTTACGCAGATGACACAACCTGGCTTACTGAAAGTGAAGGGAACTTGTATGGGTTGTATCTCAATGTCAAGAAAAAACAAACAAATCAAAAAAACCACTTCTCACCAATAGACCAACAGAACATTTCATGTTAGAAGGAAAGAAGATTGAAACTGTCAATGACTTCATCTTACTTGGATCTACAGTCAACACCCTTGGTACTAGTAGTCAGGAGATCAGAAGACTGGGAAAGACTAGAGTCAGGGACCTTTAAGAATTATTGAGGGACAATGATGTCAGCTTGAAGACTAAGGTGTGTCTGATTCAGGCCATGGCCTTTTAAATTCCTTGCTATGGATCTGAGAGTTTGACAATGAATAAGGATAGCAAAAAAAAAAGAATTGATACCTTTCAACTATGGTTTTGAAGAACAGTACTGAACATGGACTGTCAAAAGAACAGATAAATAGGTCTTAGAGAAGGTGCAGCCAGAGTACAAAGATGATAAAGCTTCCTCTTCCTGACGCATTCCTTTCCTTATTTTGAACTATGCAGTATTTCCTTGCTGTGTTCTGAGGACTGCTTCTTGGTCCAAGTATATGGACATTTTCCTCAAGGTTAGCCACAATTTATTGTGATCCACACAGTCAAATATCTTTGCATAGTCAAAGAAACACAGATAGACATTCTTTTGGTACTCTCTGCTTTCTGCCAAGATCCATCTGACATTGACATAATGTCCCTAGTGCCACGACCTTTTCTAAACCCAGCCTGTATTTTTGGTAGTTCTCTGTCAATGTACTGTTTAAGTCTTTTCTGGATAATGTTCAGCGGGATTTTGCTAGTGTGCTATATTAGTGATATTGTTCAGTAATTTCCACACTCTGTCAGACCTTCCCCCCCATGGTAATAAATATGGATCTCTTCCAGTTAAGTTGGCCAACTAGTTGTCCTCCAGATTTCTTGGCACAAGGGGTGAGCACATTCAGGGCAGCATCTGTTTGCTAAAATACTTCAATTGATATTCCATCACTTCCTGGGGCTTTATTTTTTGCCAAGTTGGATATAGTAGATGCTATTCCCTGGAGAGGGACAACATGCTTAGAAAGGTGGAGGGTCAGTTAAAGAGAGGAAGACCCTCAATGAGATGGATTGATACAGTGACTGCAGTAATGGGCTCAAGTGTGCCAGAGATGTTGAGGATGGCATAGGGTAGGACACAGTTCAGATCTGTTGGTTTTTAGGGTCACTTTGGGTCATACTTAACTTGACGGTACCTAACAAGAAAAAGTCATGATTTGACTAAGGTTTTAGATTTTACTGACGGCCACATAGATGAAGTGCCAGTGCCACTGCCAACACATTATACCCAGAGCACAGGCTGTCAGAATCTCTTGTCACTGCCAAGGCTGATGTGAATTGCCTGGCTAAGGTGCTACTTGCTAGTTTTCTTTCCTGTAAGTTTATGCCCAGTTTATTCTTTATTTAGTGTACTTTGGACGAAGTTAACAACTGAAGCCCACAGTTATAGAGTAGGAGTTGTGGTCCACCTCCTTGACAGTGAGTATCCACAACCAGTGTGTTCTTCTACATGGATTTTTCTCTGTTCTTGCTTGCGTTTATTTGTTTAATCATTAATTTGTATGAGTATGTCCTTAATTCTTTTTCTAATTCATTGTTGCACATTTTCTCTCTCCTCCCCCCTATATTGCACCACTTGTTGCAGATTATTGTCTTACATAAATGCATAATCATATATTCCTTTCAAGCAGTTCTTCCTCTCGTCTGTTCTAATTCAGTGTTCATTATCTATCCGCTCTTCCTCCATTCTCTCCCCAGCCCCCCATCTCTGTCCTATTTTATAACAATGGTGCTTTGCAGTATTTGTTCCTTTGTGACTGAGATATTTTAGACAGCATACTGTCCTCAAGCCATCCCATGTTGTGTATATTTTATGAGTTCATTGCCTTTCAGGGCTGCATAGTATTCCATTGTATGAATATACCATAGTTGTTTTATCATTTTGTTGTTGATGGGCACTTAAGTTGCTTCTATCTCTTGCTGTTGTGAATAATGCAGCAATAAACATGGGTGTGCATACATCTGTTGGAGTTGTGGCTCTGATTTCCTCAGAGGCAAGGATTCTGAAGCGTCATCTGACATACTTTGGCTATGTTGTAAGGATGGACCAGTCCTTGGAGAGGGCCATCGTGCTTGGGAGGGTGGAGGGATGATGCACAAGAGGAAGACACTCGATGAGATGGGTTGATTTTGTCCCTGGGATAATGGGGATAGCCCTGTTGGGGACAGTGAGATCGGCAAGGGATAGAGCAGGGTTTAGGCCTCATTATGAGTCACAAGCGACTCGACAGCACCTAACAACATATTCCCAGTAGTGGAACTGCTGGGTCAAATGGTATTTCTGTTTCCAACTTTTTGAGAAAACACCAAATCAGTTTCCATAGTGGTCGTGCCATTTGCATTCCCACCATCAGTGAATACGAGTTCCAATCTCTCCCCAACCTCACCAGCTTTTGTTGCCCACTGCCCTGTTACACTTTGCTATTGTTGCTGGATATACTTATTTGTTTTATACTTTTGTTTATAATGTATTGTTAAATTGTTGCTCAGATGATTTAATTGACCTTTTTTTTAATTTTAATGAACATTTACATAGATTTTGGATTTCCGTTCATTCATTGTTGCATTTTTCTCCCTGCCCACCCCTCCCCCCCTTGACTTTTGTGACATCTTTCTGTGTATGGTATAAAACTTTTGATGATACAGTTTTCAGTACTAAGATTTTTAATTTTGATTAAATATGTATTTTTCCTCCCTTTTGTCTCTGATGCTTTTGGTGTCTTATCCAGGAAACACTTACTCAACTCAAGATCACAAAGATTTACTCTTTTCTTTCATTTTTTTTCCCCCTCCCTGGTTCTCTTTTCTATCCTTGCTGTCTTCAGAAACCAACTGGATTTTAGGTGCTGTTTCTTATTAGCTCCTTATTACCTGTCTTAATTAGATTGAGTGTTTTGTTTCCAAATGGATTCATGAGACTTACTGGCTGATAGCTAGTGCTAGCCTAGGGGTTTTCTGCTCCCCAAAAAGGAAGGAAGCCATGAGAATTGAGGAGTAGTGCTTCAGACAACCTGCAGGTTATCTCTATGGAAATAGAAACAAGAGAAATAGGATGCCTGAAGAATTCAAGCCATCCTTCCCCCTGCTGCCCACACCTGTAGCATCTTCTCTAGCTTTTAAGCCTGGAAGCACAGTGAGACTGGTGATACTGTATTTTAACAGATTTGCTGGTTGCTGCGCTTCCTCAAGGTTTGGTGTGTGTTTTTCTGGCACCTCAACACCTAAAGAGCTCTGCTGGCTTAGTTGTAAAGAGTTACGCTTCCAACTCAAACACACGTGGTTCAAATCCCCCAGAAGCTCTGCAGGGGAAAGATGAGCAATCTCCTCTCTTGCTATTTATTGCCTCTGAAAATCCCCTTGGAGGGTCAGCTATGAGTTGATTCTGGGTACACAATAATAATGTGCTAATTAAGCCCCATACTTTGGGGGTTGGAGGCTGGGTTTTGTTATGAGGGTGAATCTAGAAAGCAAATGTAGAGGAAAAGTAGCTTACTTTTCCTTAATGGGGATGACAGGGATGGGGACATCATGATGTGTCCAGGTGGAAACTAGCCAGGTCCATTTAGCAGCAGGTGTGCTTCCTTGACTGGAGTTCCATGTATGTCTCATGGCATTGTAGGCTCCTCTGTTCACCTCATACTCTCCCCTTCTCTCCATCTCCCATCTGTCTCTCCCCAACTCTGTGTACTCCTACTTGCTTTACCATGTAGGGCCTTGTCGGTGGAAGGAAGGGGTTTGAATGTAGTTAGAATTTCTGTTGTTTTCAAGGCATCTCACTCCCTGACCCACAGCATCTTTTTCTTAAGGGCTGCAGTGTAGTGACAGAAGTGTTTCCACAGATGGAGGATGCAGAGACAGAGGGCTCTCCTGACTTGCTGGGAGAGAGCTGTGTTTGGGTTGAGCTGGGTTGGAGTCCTGATCTGTCCTGCCTCTTGTGACAGTTGTGGAGTGAGAGTTTAGCTGACTTCTGGATGTTGATTTTGTCATTTGACATTGGATAAACTACTTTATTGCTCAACCCCCTAGTGTCTTTTCTATAAACTGAAAGTTATCATTCACATAATAATAGATTGCCATCAGGATTAAGTGGGAACCCACAAGAGGGACTCATTCAGCATCTGCCACTGTGGAAGGATTCCGTGGCCATTGGCCCTATTCACACAGGGAGACTTGAGCACTATGAGGTCATGATATGAGGAATGAGTGAGTGGTCTCCACTGTTGGCTGCCTGTTGGTACCACACAAAGCAGGTTGTAGCTACTCTCAGAAGCAAACCTGAAACAGGATCAGAGGCTCTGGGGACTCTTTTTGACTCAGCTCTATTTTTGCATTATGCCCACTGCCCAAATGGCTACAGGACAAGCCATGATGTTACCCAGACTCTTCAGGACATGACTCAATCCAACCTCCTGGACAGGGTGCGGCTTTCAAGTCTCCTGAGAAGTTGGCTAGGTCAGCTCTCACCTGAATGTGATGTGGCTCTTGAGGTAGGCCCTGCATTAGCCTGGCTGTTCTCTCTCCCCTGTAGCAGAACTGGTAGGGGCGGTCCCAGATGGGATATATCAGAGTCTGCATTTTGAGGAAGCCTGCGTGTGAGGGAGAAGAGAAAGCGGAGTGCCTCTGGCTGTGGGAGCTGGGCAGGACTTGAGTGCTCATCAAGGACTGAAGGACCAGCCCGCTCCTTTCCTCAGAGGCCAAGGCAGAAAGCAGGGAGCTGTGGGTATCGGACAGTAGTGATCTGCAGTCTGGCCATGGAAACATGAATGTTTCTTCTTTGCAGCACTGTCTGTGGGATGGGATGAAGTGGGAGTAGGGCTGGTGTTGAAGGAGAGGTGACTCAAAGGTGAGTCAAAGTTCAGACCCTATTTTAGAGCTTTTTTAAAAATTTTATTTATTTAATCTTTTTATGTGTGTACCGTCAAATCGGATCTGACTGGTACAGGAGGCGATTGTTCCTCCTTCTTCAGCAGAGCATCTGGTGGATTTGAACCGCGCACCTCTGGGATTGCAGTGCAGTTTCCTGCCACTAGGCCACCAGAGCTCGCCTATTTTAGAGCTTTGACTTTTTTTTTAACCATCTTTTGTCCTGTTTACTTACAGGTTTTTGTTTTAATTATGCTTTTGAAATTTTTTTTTAGAGACTGTTAACAATTTCAGCTTTATTGATTCTACAGTCAGCCTGCCTGGCTCCAGCAGTCAGGAAATCAAAAGAGGAATTACATTAGGAAAACCTGCTGTCAGAGACTTTTGTAGAGTGCTAAAGAGCAACGGTGTCAGTCTAGAGACTAAGGCGTGCCAGATCCAGACCATGGTCTTCACAATTACCTGTTATGCATCAGAGAGCTGGACAATGATCAGAGAGGACAGAAGAAATGATCCTTTCATGTTGGGGTGTTGGAGAAGAATACTGAATATATTGTGGACTTCCAAGAGAACCAACAGGTCTATCTGGAAAAGGGTGAAACCAAGCTATTCTTGAAGGCAAGGATTTTGAAGCTTTGTCTCACATACTTTGAGCATGTTGCCAGGAAGGACCAGTTCTTGGAGAAGAACATCATGCATGAAAGAGTGGAGGGACAGCACAGGAAAGGAATACCCAGGATGAGATGGATTGACACAGTAACTAGGATAATGAGGGTAGGTGTGTCAGAGACAGTGAGCTTGGCCCAGAATAGAGAAGAGTTCAGAGCTATTGTGCATCGGGTCACTATGAGTCATGGTCGACTTGATAGCACATTAACAACAACAACAACAACAACAACATCTATCTATGTTTCATTGACTATGCAAAGGCATTTGACTGTGTGGATCATAACAAATGTGGCTAACTTGAAAAGCATGGGAATCTCAGAACACTTGTGTTCTTACAAACCTATTCTAAACCAGGAAGTGGTCCTTAGAATGGAGCATGGTAATGATGCATGGTTCAAAATCAGGAAAGGAGTGTGTGAGAGATGCATCCTGTTCTCATACCTTTTCAATCTATATGCAGAACAGATAATTCTGGAGGCTGGACTTTATGAGTGGCATCAGAATTGGTGGAAGATTCATCAATAATCTGTGTAATCAACTTGTGTTATGCAGATGACATAACCTTGCTTGTAATAACTGAGGAGGACCTGAAGAATTTGCTGCAAAAGGTCAGTGACTGCAGTCTCCATTATAGATTGAAGCTCAACATCAAGAAAACAAAGATTGTTACTACTGGGCTATTTAGAAGCATCATGATAGATGGAGAAGAGATTGGAATTGTTAACAATTTGAGTTTGCTTGATTCCACAATCAGCACTCTTGGCATCAGAAGTCAAGAAATCAGGTGCCCTTGGTCCAGGCCATAGTCTTTGCTATTACTTGCTATGCATCACAGAGCTGGACAATGACTGAGGATGAGAGAAGAAGAATCAGTGAGTTTGAGTTTTGGTGTTGGAAAAGAGTATTGAACATCCAATAGACTGCCAAGAGAACAAACAGGTCTGTCCTGAAAAGAAGCAGTTGTGTTTTTTTAGCTTTGGAAATTGACTCATGTCCAGCTTTTCAAGTGATTTGCTCAGCATACAGATTGCATAGGTTTGAAGAAAAGATGCAACCCTGACACATACCTTTTCTGATTTTAAACCTTGCAGTTTTCCCTCATTCTGTTTGAACACAGTTGTCTTTAATGTATTGTGGTTGTTACTGTTATGTGCTAGAGTCACTTGCAACTTATAGCCACCCTATGTACAATAGCTCTGAACTCTGACCTATCCTGAGCCACTCTCCCTGTCTCTGACATATATGTCCCCATTACCCTAGTCACTGTGTCAATCCATCTCTTCCAGGGTCTTCCTCTTCTGCACTGACTCCACCCTTTTGAGCATGGTGTCCTTCTCCAAGGACTGGTCCCTTTGTGTAACATGCCCAAAGTATATGAGATGGAGCTTCAAAATCCTTGCCTCCAAGTAGAAACTTGGTTTAACTTCTTCAGGGCAATGGTTTATAGCCCTGAGATCTTATCTAAAGAAACACTTTTCAGAAACTCAGTTATTGTTTGCCAGGAATAATGCATCTAACCTGATCCTGCTGACAACTGATAGCTGAAAACCTCAGCTTGCAGGCTCCTGGCCCTCTATCAGTCACATCTCTGTGACCATGTACATCAACCTATGTCATCCAAAATCATGTAAGCCATTTCTCTGATGCATTTTTTAGTTTCTGTGAAACTATCTAGCAAAGGACCCAAAGACATAGAAAGGAGTGAGAGGACTGAATGGAGGAAGAATAATTAACGTCTAAGATGGTGGAGTGGTACAGCAGTTTGGACAATATTTAACATTGTTAACCTCTGTCTGGAAGCAGGGGTGACATTCACTTCCTAAATAACATGCCTCCATAAAATCTATGAAATTTGATAAATGTCCATAGTTGTAAAGGGGCTTCAAGCCTTTTGTTCATAGAGTTGTTATGAGTTGTGCTCAACTTGAAGACAATCAACAACAACAACCTCTCTCTTATGGGAACTGTTGTTATTATGTGCTATTGACTTGTAGCTGAACTTCCAGCAGGTTTTCAGAGGCAACAAATCACACAGAATGAGACTGCTTGTCTTTCTTCTGTGGTGCACCTGGTGGATTCAAACTGCATGCCTTTGGGTTGACAGAGCAACTTCTTACCATTAAGCTACCAGAACTGTCCTTATAGGAACTAGTCTTGTATTAATCATTATAAAATAAATTATTTATGGGGGGGGGAGAGGGAGAGAGAGAGAGAGAGAGAGAGAGAGAGAGAGAGAGAAGGAGCCCTAGTGGGATAGATGGTGGGCCTTTTTGGTCAATAGTCCTTTGATGGCTAGGGCCTCTTATTTAAAGTAGCTGGGACATAGGACCATAGTATATATGGTATACTATACTGGGAATATTCAGAGTCTCTTTTGTCTTTGTAATACCCTTTTGCATTCTTTGTGGATGATATACTTGATATCCTCCCTCGGTTCATCTGGTCTTTGCTCATTAGTGTTCAGGACCTCAAACCTGTTCCTGAGATGGTTGTATATCATTGACTATGCAAAGACATTTGATTGTGTAGATCACAACAAACTATGGCTGACTCGGAGAAGAATGTGAATCCTAGAACACTTAATTGTGCTTGTGTGAAACCTATACTTAGACCAGGAGGCAGTCATCAGAACAGAGCGAAGAAACACTGCATGGTTCAAAGGGAAGGGTGTAAACCAGGGATGTGTCCTATCTCCATACCTTTTCAATATATATCCAAAACAGAGTATCTGGGAGGCTGGGCTCTATGAGAAGAAATGTGACATAAGGATTGGAGGAAGACTCATCAACATTATTCAGATGACACAATCTTGCTTGCTGAAACTGAGGAGGACTTGAAGCACTTTATGCAGAAGGTCAAGGACTGCAGCCTTCAATATGGATTGAAGCTCAATACCAAAACAAAGATTCTTACCACTGGGCTGATTGGCAACATCATGATAGATGGTGAAGAGATTCAGATTGTTAGCAGCTTTAGTTTGCTTGGCTATACAATCAACACTCTTGGTAGCAGCCAGGAAATTAAGAGATGAATTTCATTGGGAAAGTCTGCTGTCAGAGACTTCTCCAAAGTAGTGAAGAATAACGATGTCAGTCTGGAGATTAAGTGCCCCTGATCCAGCCCGTAGTCTTTGCAGTTACTTACTGTGCATCAGAAAGCTGGACAATGACTAGGGATGATAGAAAGAGGATTGATGCCTTTGAGCTGTGTTCTGGAGAAACGTGTTGAATATACCATGAACTTCTAGGACAACAAACAGGTTCATACTAGAGAGGGTTAAACCAGGCTGCTCCTTGGAGGTAAGGATTCTGAAGCTTTTTCTGACATACTTTACTTTGGACATGTTGCAAGGAGGAACCAGTCCTTGGAGAAGGACATCATGCTTGGGATGGTGGAGGGACAGCACAGGAGAGGAAGACCCTCCATAAGGTAGACTGAGTCAGTGACTGGAGTAATCAGGGTAGGTGCATTGGAGACAGTGAGACTGGCACAGGATAGAGCAGGATTTAGGGCTGTTGTACATAGGATCACTGAGTCACAGGCAACTCGATAGCACAAAACAACAACAACATGAAAATGGAGTATGACGCTTATCAATGCATAACTGCCAATCTACTTAGAATCATGTTCCAGCCAAGTTGACATGTAACATTAAAGCCAGGATTACTTTTACCTCACATCTTGGCATTCTTTAAGGCCAGACACACACTGTCAATAAAAAAGATAGCAGATTTTCATTATCATAAATTTGCCTTGGTGGATAAGGAGATAGTTGATATGTGAGGTGTAGGTGTATCCCATACTTGTTGTTGTTGTTAAGTGTTGTCGAGTCCCAGGCGACTCATAGTGACCCTATGAAGGAGAGTCCTCGATGCTTGGGTGCCTTTCATCCTCTCTCCAGGTTCATAGGGTTTCCGGAGGCAAGCTATTAGGGAAGTGGATGCCACTCCTCCTTCTAAATAATAATATAGGTAATGATAATAATATATATGTAATAATAATATATGTAATAAGTATCTTTTATTAAAATTGGTTCAACACTGGTTGCCTACCTATGTCCCTTATTATAATGTAATTAATTGTTTAGAAAATATCCTTCCTAGCAGCTTTTTACCTTGATTCCGGATCGTGCATTGTCTCTAGTTGCCTCAGCCATTACTCTCCTTTGTCCTTTCCTTGTCTTTCATGAAATGAACATTGGTGAAAAGTACTGGCCAGGTGTCTTGCAGAATGTTCAGAAGTAGACCTTGCTGTTCTTTCCTCATGGTTAGACTTCATTTGTATGCTTTGGGCAGGACTAATAGAAGAAAGGATCAGGGATCTACTTCTGAGAACCAGCCACTGTGAACATGTTGGCTTGTAGGGTTCTTATCCATAGCCCATCATGAGACCTGGCAGTGTTTCATTCTGCTTTGTATAGGCTTGACACCAGTCACAGGTCAACTCCAAAAAATGACTGTGAGTGAGTGGCACTGTGCCCTCCTCGCTGTGCACCGCCATGGGAGGTGCATGGTTTTACCTCTTGTTGTTTGGATAGGGTGAGAGTATAGGCTTTAATATCTTAGTCTCTACATGATGTCCTACAGCACAGAACTGAGAAATAACTGAACATATATTTCAGTTTTCAGCCATTGCAAAACTGCATTGTTGGATGTTTCTGTTATTATGTACTGTCAAGTCAGAGCCAACTCATAGCTGACCCCTCTTGCAGATTTTCAGAGGCTGTAAATCAAAAGGGAGGAGATTGTCCATCTTTCTCCTACTGAGCAGCTGGTGAATTTGAAATGTGTGCCTTTTGGTTGCCAGTGCAACTCCTTACATAGATCACCAGAGCTTCCTGCCACATTGGATGCTATTGTTGTGGTGAACTTACCCAATAGCTGACATTCAAGGAGTTTTCAGAGGCAGTAAATCACATGGGACGAGATTGCATATCCTTTTCCCATGGAGCATTGGTGGACTCGAACATCATACCTTTGGGATTGCAGTGCAGCTTCTTATCACTAGGCTACCGGCACTCCCTGCAACATTTTATAAAGCCTTGTGTAAATATTTTGCAACTTATTTGCTGATATTTCTGTAGATGAGGCTCCTCATGAGGGAAAACCATTTATGTAAACTTTGTGAACTTTTACTTTCATTTAATATTACCAAAATGCTAAGTTGTTGTTGTGTGCTGTCATGTCAGAACAGACCCATAGTTGACGCACCAGTGAGATTTCAAAAGCAGTAAATCACGGAAGAGATTGCCCATCCTTCTCCTGTGACCATGCCCAGTCAATGTGAGATATTATTTCCTTCTAGTATGTGGAAGGGCCCATGTCCACACATTTTGTTTACTTGAAATGTTAGCAATCTGTTAAATACTAGCCAATCTGATAGGTGAAGCTGGCATTGCATTGAGCATCTTTGCATGTGATTCAGGGTTTGGCTGAATAATTCCAACTGTGTTATTTACTTTGGGGAAGGTGCTTATTTAAGTTTCATTGTTGAGCATAAATGCAGCAGGACTTTGATCAGTTCAATAATTTCTGCACACACAATTCAGTGGCATTCCTCGATTTGTTGGCCATTCTAACCTTTCTTTTCCAAGTAGTTCTTCTCCCATTACCTGCTTTGGGGGATTTTGCATGAAATTTGCCTACCATTATGTGAAAACCTTCACATGCCTATTGTGTGTTACAAGTCTGTCCTAGAGAGCTTACTGTCTAGTGAAGGACAGTTGGCAATTGTGCAAGAGTTCTAAGGGTAAAACATGGAAGAAGAATATCTTGGTTCCCTGCCCACCCCAAGCACTTAGCCCCAGGCCTGCCCATTCTTTGAAAAGTCCTGACAATGTCTTGATAAGGCCTGATCATATCCTGCCTGGCAAGGTCACTTAGATGGCCAGAACCTAATTGGGCCCTAATCACATTGGGATCTAATCACATCCTCACAGAACCTCTGCCCCAAACTCCTGAGTAAGCTGCCATGCGCACTAAATCTCCTCGTTTTTACATGCCATTGAGTTACCTGTGACTTAACAGCCCCTATTTAGGGAAACCGTTTTTGCCTGCCTGCATGCCATTCTGATCTTTGCTGCCATTCTGATCTTTTCTACATGCTGTCACCTGGTGTCCCTCAGACCATTTAATAAAGGTCTGTTCATTACTCGGGACCAGCTTCTTCTACTTCTCTTTATCTTTCAGCTCTTTTTCTGTCTAGCAAAACTGACCACACACTGCAAGAAACTGAGAAGGAAGAAAGATGTCAGCAGGAGCTAGAATCTTGGAGACAACCTCATAGGGCAACTCCCTGAAGTAGGAGGATTTGCAAAGTTCTTGGGCAATAACAGAATGTGGTAGAAACCATATCCCAACTGCCAAGAACAGGAGTTGGTAAATCATGGCCATAGATCACAGTAAGCCTAAATTTTGTAGCAAAGAGAAACACACACACACACTATTTCTTGCTTGCACACCCATGTTTATCATGGCTTTTTTTCACAATAGCAAAGAGTTGGAAACAGCCTAAGTGCCCATCAACAAATGAATGGATAGAGAAGCTGTGGTATAGTCACACAATGGAATACTACACTGCATTGAAAAACAAGGATCTCATGCAATATTATTCAAAATGGGTGAGCCCGGAGGACATTATGCTGAGTGAAATATCTCAGCCACAAAAGGACAAATACTGCATAATGGAGTGGACTTCGGGGGAGGGATTGTAAAACAGTGAAAGAATTTTTCTTTTACTTTTCAAAGAGAAGAGCGAACTGGGGGGGAGGTTGGGCAGGGAGAAAAAGGCAACAATTAATGAATGGAAATCCAAAGTCTCTGTAAACTTTCATTAAAATTAGTAAAAAAGGAAAAATATTTCTTGCTGTTACAACTGTCTTTACTTGTACAGTTCAGCAATGTCAATTATTTTTCTCATGTTATTCAACCATTGCCACTATCTGTTTCCTAAATTCACTGATAACAAAAGCTCACTGTCCTCTAAGCAATGAATACCCCTTTGTCCTTTCCTGAATAACCCTTTGCCCACCATGGTAGCAACCAAAACATTTTGGATCTTGTCTTTGCCTGTCTTTAAAAAATAAAATGAATGAAAGATTAACTTTTCTGTAAACTTTTGTGGGAACTTCTCATTTAAAATATGGAATTTTTTCTATGCTGCCTTTTTTTTTATTTAATATTTACTATCTGAGTAGTTTGGAAGCAGGAGTGGCATCCACTTCCTAAACAACATGCCTCCAGAAACTCTGTGAACTTTGATAAATGTTTATAGTTATGAAAGGCTTCAAGTCTTTTGTTCATAGGATCACTATGAGTTGTGCTCAGTTCAAAGGCAATCAACAACAACAACAATGTGAGTAGTGTTGTTTTATTTAAAAGAATATGGACTGCTTCACAAATTTGCTTGTCATCCTTGCACAAGGGCCACGCTAATCTTCTCTGTATTGTTCCAATTTTAGTATATGTGCTGCTGAAGTGAGCACTTGAGTAGTGGTTTTGGGATATTTTAAATCATCAGGGGGAAAACAAAAGATCTGAAGCACCCTGAAGAGTTCATGACATATGAAAATGATGTGAAATTCAAGATTCTGTGTGTATAAGTGAATTTCTATTGGAACATAGCCACACCTGTTTTAGTCACCATTAGCTAATTGTTTTCACCCCATAAAGGCAGAATTGAGTAATTTTCATAGAAATCTTGGGATCCACAAAACTAAATAAAGATTGTTCTTCTCTGACCTTTCATAGAAAGTTACTGAATCTTGGGCTGGAAAGAGTCTTGGTGCAGAGTGTTTAAGTTCTTGGCTGCTGGCCAAAAGATTTGGGGTTCCATCCACTAGATCCTCTGTGAGAGAGAGGTGTGGCAGCCAGCTTCTGTGAATTACAGCCAGGAAACCTTGGGGGGCAGTTCCTCTTTGCCAGTGTGAATTGGAATCAGATTGAAGGCTACAAGTTTGAGTTTGTGGCAGGAAGGGGAAGGAAACAAAAGCTTGTCTCTTCACCTGCTGTGGATGTATGCAATGCAGAATGCTGGGAAGATGTATTCCTTCCTTTCCCCTACTACCTTTTTCCTTCTATCATCCTGTGGGGAGGTGAGGAACAGCTAAGGAACATTGTGTGTGTCAGAGGTGTTACCCTCCCCAGACTCCCCAGGGGTTCTGCACTCCAGCTGATTGTGCTGGGCCAGCCACGATGGTGGTGGGCTGGAAAGGTGTGTGTGCAGAGGTGGGTGGGGAGTGCTGTATGGCTCCATCACCTTGGCTCCTCTGTGTTGAGCATTGGCTACTCGCCAAGGGCTAGTTCACATCACAAAGTGCAGACCCTGGGCTTCCTTGCTTGCTAAGCTGGGTAGATGTTCCTTGGTGTTTTTAAATTTTATTTTGGTTTGCATACAAAATTCTTAAACATTGTGTTTTACACTTTCCTTGATTGACATTGTATTTTATATAATTATTCCTATATACTGTGTTTTATAAAATGAGTCACCATTGAACTATGCCTACCATTACCCTGTCTTTTCAGGTCCCCATCTGATCTTTCCCATTTTCTTACTCCTTCCCTCCACCCACCAAATTGTGCTAAACTATAATCCTCACCCCTCTGCTCCTTCCCCTCCCCCCATGTCCCCATACATGGTTTACTAGTTATCCTTCTATTTTTACAATAATGGTCTTATGCAACATTTGTCCTTATGAGACTGAGTTAACTCAGCATAATGCTTTCCAGTCTCTCTCAAGTTATGTAGGATTTTTCAAAATTGTTGCTACTGAGTGCTGCATAGTATTCCATCATGTGAATGTACCACAATTTTCTCAGTCTATTCAGTTGTAGTGGACATTTGTGCTATTTCTATGTTCTTGAGATGGTGTATAACACTGCTGTGAACACTGGTGTACAGATCTCCATTTGTGTCTCTGTTTTCATTTTCTCAAGGTATATATTCCGGCATTAGAATAGCTGGGTCATAGAATTTCTATGTTCAGCTTTTTAAGGAAACTTCCAGAGTGATTGTACCATTTTACAAGCCTACTAATAGTGTATGAGAGCTCCAGTCTCTCCCCATCCTCTCCAACATTTATTGCTTTCTGTTTTGTTAAACTATGCCACTGCTACTGGAGCCAGATGGTATCTCATTGTGGTTTTGATTTGCACCTCTCTATTTGCTAGTGATTGTGAGCATTTTTTTCACATGTCTTTTGGCCATCTGAATGTCTTCCTCTGGGAAAAAGTCTTTCCATGTCTTTTGCTCATTTTGTAATTGGGTTATCAGTCTTTTTCTTGTCCCTTAAAGGCCTTTGACAACCTGACCTTGACCTTGGGAGAGGGAAGTTGCTTTCTGGGTGGGAACTTACCTTTCTCTGAGGTTTCTTTCAGGATCTGGCTCTACCTCACTGGATTGGCAGCTTTTTAAGGTCCAGGTTGAAGATGTTCCACTTGCCAGATTCTTTGTGGGCTGGGGCTTTGGTAGGCCCAGCAGGGCAGTGAACTAAGTCCCTAGAATCCACTGCTATCAAGCTAACTCTGACTCCCTGAGGCCCTCCACTGGGTGTGAGGCTGTAAATTAGTTAGTGAGAATGAAGACTGTCTTAGCTTTCCTCCCTCCACAGAACGAGGACATTAACATTATACATTATTATTATACATAATATTGTCTACCCTTTGCAAATACTAATTTTCCTATAGAGACTCCACTGCTAACAGCAGCTGTACAACCATCAGTGGGGCCCCTTGGTGATACAAATGGTTAAGCACAGGAAAATGTGCAATAATGAGTGAATGGAAATCCAAGAATCCAAGTTCTTTATAAACTTTCATTAAAATCTAAAAAAAAAGCCAACAAAAACCCAAACACACACACACACACACACACACACACACACAAACAAAACAAATGTTTAAGCACTAGTCTGCTAACTAAAATGTTGGAGGTTTGAGCCCACCCATAATAGCCTTGGAAGAAATGCCTGGCAACCTAATGCCAAAAAACAAGCCATTATAAACCCTGTGGAACAGCTCTGATGCCCAAGGTCTCTGTCGAGTCATTCATAGGATACTATCCATGTGCCCAGCACACAGCTCTCAGCTTTGCCTAATTTGCTTCTGATTTGGCTCCTTCTAGGAGTCCTAGTGGTACAAATGGATAAGTGCTAGGTTGCCAACTGAAGGGTTGGAGCCCATGCAGGAAGAAGGCTTAGAAGGCCTTAAAAGAAAGGCTTGATGATGTCTTTTAAAAAAATTAGCCTAAAAAGGTTACGAAAAAGAATTCTACTCTGACACATCTAGTGTTGCCATGAATTAGAGCCAACTTTGACAGCAGCTGGTGGGGCAGTGGTGGGGGAATTTTTCCTGATCCTGTTCGCTTTCTTCTCATCTCAGTGATGGAAGCTATTCCTGCCTGTGATGTTGGCTTCCAGGCACATCCTTTTTCACTCCTTGTATATTTAGCCTTAAAAAGAAAGAGTATTGTTTGACCTTTCTTTTAAATATTGTATATGTAACACCATTTATTTCCTGATGTGCTTTTTTGTTTAATATGTTCTGGAATTTACTCACTGATTTGTAGAGAACTACTTTTATAGTATACATACTGTGCTTTATTTTGTTTTAAGCCAATGATTGAGTTTACATGTCTTTTTTTCCTGGTGCAAGTTGTTTACATCGGCAACAGTTTTTCACTGTAATGAGCAGTGCCACAGTCCATTCATGCTCTGGTGTCCCTGGGCATGTTGCCACAGGCTTCTCTGTAGCATATGTTCCTCTAATGCATTTGCTTGGCTGGAGCAGTTGTATGGCTTTAGCCTAGTTTTGTTTGCTGAACTGCTTTCCTCGATAGTTTTTGTGCAGCACTGCACTAGCATTGTTTGAGAGTGTCCCGTTCTCTATGTTTTCACCAACACTTCAGTAACAATTATGTTACTACATAATTTCTGCTTCTCTGGTGGATGTAAGATGAGATCTTATTTTACTGTGCATTTTTCTGCTTACTAGATCTTTCCATGTGTTTCTTGACTGTTCTTTGTTTCCGTAGGGTGATTATATTCCCTGTTTTGTTGGGGCAGCCCCTATGTATAGGTCCGTCATTTTAATTCTGGGTTTTGCATGTTTATGAAGTGATAGATAATACCATGACTTGAGTCAGGTGCACCTTAGTTCTCATTTAATGGGTTCGGTGCACGTCTTTGCTCTTTAACTCTCCTGATGAGGTCCTTTGCAGCAGATTTGTCTGATGCAATATGCTTTTTGATTTCTTAACTGCTGCTTTAGTTGGCTTTGATTGTGGATCCAGATAAAATGAACTTGACAGCATCAATCAATCATTTTTCCATTTATCATAATGTTAACGTATTAGTCCAGTTTTCTTTATGTTGACATGTAGTCTACACTGAAGGATGTTTCTTTGATCTTCATCAGTGCTCCATGTGCCCTTTGCTTTCAGCAAGTAAGTTTGTGTCATATGCATATTACAGTTGTTAACAATTCTTCTTCCAGTCCTCACACATCTTAATGTTGTTGTGAGCCATTGAGTAGGACCTGACCCACAGATGACCCTCCAGTGGGTTTTAAGAGACATTAAATTGCTCAGAAGGTGATTGCCCACTGATATATCTTAATAGCACACTGGGGTTTAAAAAAAACAACTCAGTTTGGATCATAGATTATGGTTATCTTAATTATTAGTGACATGTCACCTTATAAAATTTACCGTTGACTTGTAAGATCAGCCCAGTTTGTCCCCCCTCTACTATTTGTCATTTTTTTAATTTTAAAAATGTGTATTTGTAATATGTACACTGATCCTTTGCTTGTTTCTTGTGCTTCAAATATTTTTTCCTAATCTAAAATGTACCTCTAAATTTTGTGGTGTCTTATTTTATAAGATGTAAGGACATAGCCTTTACCTTTATGGTTTATGTTTTTAATTTATTTCTAATTTGAGAAGGTCTTTTCTACCTCATGGTCATAAAGCAGACTCATATAATCTTTAAAAATGTTACAGTTTTACTCTTAATACTTATATATTTTATTCACCTATAATTTATGATATATGGTGTGAGGTTGGGATTTATCTTTCCATATAGATAACCACTTATCTCACTCTATTGACAAGTCCATATTACTCTTCTCACTCTTGTATATCAAGCTTTCAAATATGTAAAAGTTAAAAGTTTATTTCTGGGTTGTTTATTCTCCTTCACTGATTTATTTGTACACATGCCAAAAACTTATGGTCTTGAAAACTGGGTTTTGAAATTGGGCTGATATGGCTTAGTAATGGCTGAGAGAAATAAGGGCATTGTGTATATGTTGCATAACAACCAGATCTTTTGCGTCATTAATTTTTTATCATGACCTGTGTAGGAAACAGGCAGTTCAAAGATTGCAACTGACATCATTTAAAGAGGCACAATTCCCAAAAAAATCAGCCATTGAAAACCCTATGGAATAATTCTTCTTCATACACATAGGGTCACTATGAGTCATTATGATTTGAGTGTTTGAATAAGCACCTGAAGATGTTTCAGCTGTTATTCTGCAAGGGCATTCTCCCTTCTCACCCACTCACTTTTGCTTGGGATTGCTTTTTTAATGCATTTTTCCCTTTACTGTACACAACCTACTCACTCTTCCAGCCACATCCTGTATGCTGTCTCCTTGTTCCGGCCTTTTCTCCTCCCTACTTCTAAGTATGTGAGGATTATCCATGTCTACATCTCCTGGATTTATCAAGGAAATTTTCGTAGTCTATCATATATGCAGCTCATTAATTTCTTCCCTTTGCTTTGACATCTCTGTGCTCTAGTGCAATATTCAGGGTCTCTTCTGACATCCATCTTGGTCTTTTCTTCCTCCTCTGTCTTTATAATTACCTTTTGAATTCTTCCTGAATGATATTCTTTGTATCCCCTCACAGCTTATCTGGTCTTTTCTCATTAGTGTTCAAGGCCTCAAACCTGTTTCTGACATGGTTTTGAAATTCAAGTATGATAGACTCAAGGTCAAGTTCCTGTGGATTTGATTTAATTTTCCTTGGCTTCAGCTTGAATTTGTATATGAATAGTTGGTGGTCTGTTCCACAGTCAGCTCCTGGCCTAGTTTTCACAGCTGATACTGAGCTTCTTTAGCAATTCTTTTCACAGATGCATTTCTATGCATTCCATCAGGTGAAATCCATGTGTATAGCCTACGTTTATGTTTCTTATAAAAATATTTGCAATGATAAATCATTGATTGTACAGAATTCTATCATTCTATCTCCAGCTTCATTTTTGTCACCAAGTCCATGTTTTCCAACTACTGATCCTTTATTCTCTGTTTCCAACCTTGCATTCCAGTCACTCATTATTGCTATTATTATTATTATTATTGCATCTCAATTGCATGTTTGATTGACTTCTGACTGCAAAAGTTGGTAGAAATTGTCTACTTCCTCCTCTTTGGCTCTAGTATTTAGTGTACATATTTGAATGATAGTGATATTCATGGGTCTTTCTTGTATGCATATCGATATTATCCTGCCACTCAGAACATTGTATTTAAAGATGGATCTAGAAATGACTTTTTTAACTATGCAAGCAACCCCATTTTTTCCTCACCTTTTCATCTCTGGCATAGTAGATCTTAAGATCTTCTGACTCAAAATTTCCATGCCAGTCCATCTCATTATGCTAATACCTGGTGTGTCAATACCTATATGTTCCATTTCTTTCTTAACAGTGTTGCAACTTTCCTATAGTCATAGTTCTCACATTCCATATCCAATCACTAGTGTCTGCTTACAACTGTTCCTCATGGTTTGCATTTCCATATTTGAGGGCTCAGCCTAAGTTGCCATATCTGCTAGTCAAAGTGTGCTCTATTGTACATAGGTTTTTTTGAAGTCCTGTTATTTTGGAAGTGGATGGCCAATCCTTCTTCCTAGCTGCTGTGCAGGAAGACAAAGAAAAGTATTAAAATTAAATGTGCAAAGAGCTAGAGTCAGAAAATCAAAAGGACTGAACTCACTTAGCATTTCTTAAGCTGAGGGAACTGAAGAACAAATTCAAGCCTTGAGTTGCAATACTTAAGGATGCTTTGGATAGAATATTAAATGATTCTGGAAGCATTAAAAGGTGGAAAGGGTATACAGAGTCACTGTGCCAAAAGGATTTGGCGGACAAAGAAGAATTTAATGAAACAACGTATGAGCAAGAGCCTGTGGTCATGAAGGAAGAAGTTCAAGCTGTTCTGAAAGAATTGGCAAAAACCAAAATGCCAGGAATTGATGGCATACCAATTGACATATTTCAACAGATACTGCCCTGGATGTACTCACTAAGTTGTGCCAAGAAATCTGGAGGACAACCACCTGGACAACTGACTGGAATGAGATTTTTTTTCTCATTACAAAGAAAGGTGACCCAACAGAGTGCACACATTATCAAATAATACCATTAATATTATATGCAAGCAAAATTCTGCTGAAAATTATAAAAAAACAACTGGAACAGCACATCAACAGAGAACTGCCAGAAGTGCAGGCTGGGTTTACAAGAGGCCGTGATACTAGGGATATTATAGTTAATGTTTGATGAATTTTGGCAGAAAGCAGAGAGCACCAGATGAATGTCTATCTGTGTTTCAATGGCTATGCAAAACCATTTGACTGTATGGATCAGAACAAACTGTGGCTGACTCTGAGAAGAATGGGAATGCCAGAGCACTTGATTGTGCTTATGCAAAACCTGTACTTGAAACAGGAGGCAGTGATCAGAAGAGAGCAAGGAAACACTGCATGGTTCAAAATTGGGAAGGGTACATGCCAGGGATGTGTCCTATCTCCATACCTTTTCAATGTATATGCAGTACAGATTATCCGGGAGACTCGGGTGTATGAGGAGAAGAAATGTGGCATCAGGATTTGAGGAAGAATCATCAACAATCTGTGTTATTCAAATGAAACAACTCTGCTTGCTGAAACTGAGGAGGTTTTGAAGCACTGGATGCACAAGGTCATGGACTGCAACCTTAAGTATGGATTGAAGCTCAGTATCAAGAAAACAAAAATTCTCACCACTGGGTGAATTGGCACACCATGACAAATGGTGAAGAGATTGAGATTCAGCTTCAGTTTGCTTGGCTCCACAATCAACACTCTTGGTACCAGCAGCCAGAAAATTAAAAAATGAATTGTATCAGGAAAGTCTGCTGTTAGGGACCTCTCTAGAGTAATGAAGAGCAACAATGTCAATCTGGAGACTAAGTTGTGCCTGATCCAGGCCATGGTCTTTGCAATTACTTGCTATGCATCAGAAAGCTGGACAATGACTAGGAATGATAGGAGGAGAATTGATGCCTTTGAGCTGTGTGGTGCTGGAGACAAGTATTGAATATACTGTGGACTGCTAGGAGAACAGATTCATCCTAGAGAGGGTGAAACCAGGCTGCTCCTTGGAGGAAAGGATTCTGAAGCTTTGTCCTACATACTTTGGGCATGTTGCAAGAAGGGCCTAGTTCTTGGAGAGGGACATCATGCTTGGGAGGGTGGAGGGACAGGGCAGGAGAGGAAGACCCTCTATGAGATGGATTGATTCCATCACTGGGTGGTAGGGTAGGTGTGTCAGTGACAATAAGATTGGCACAGGATAGAGCAGGGTTTAATACTGTTGTAGAAGGTTGTTATGAGTCGCAAGCAATGGATGCACATAACAACCACCATCACCACCACCACCACCACCACCACCACGTAATATTAGCATTTTTCCTATGTGTGTATATTGTACCTCGAAAGATTGTAACCCTTTGAGGGAGGGGAATGTCTCATTTTTGCAGGTTTTGCAGTTCTAGCTTAAGTAAAGAATGTGAAACTTTTGTTGCATACTTTCTGACCACCAGCTGTGTCTCAGACAGTACAATGCTGTGCAGGCCTACCCTGTGCCTTCTCAGGTCACTTTCAATGGCCCACCCACAAATATTAATGATACTCTTTAAGCAGAGTGATACTGTTTAGTATGGGGAGTTCAGCTGGAGTGTGACTATCAGTGATGGCCTGAATGTTACTGTGTCTTATGAGGGTGGGCTCATGGGGTTATTCTGGCCACAGTGCTTCTGACATTGAGGAAGGCATGGGGAGGAAGCTATCATTTCACTATGGAGATTTGAGTGTATGTGTGAATGAAGGGGATGAATATTTGTCTGCTGATGGAGTAATAATTCCTGGTTACATACCTGGATCAGGTAAAGCTGTGAATACCTCACTGACATTTGAAATGCTGCTCCTTAAGTTTGAGCTTAGAAACTGCTCTGAACAGGCTAGGGAGTGAGTGCTGCTTGATTGGCATGAGCTGAGGTTGCACTCAAGGGTGCAGGGTCAGTGCTAATTTTACCCCATAGTAATGACCACTAGGACCTCATGCCAGAATATTTTACTTTCTATATTAGGGCCATTGGAAGACACTGGAAAAACAAGTTAGGATGTGTGAGGCTCTGTTTTATTTGGGTTTCAAGGAAGGTTTGTGATCTTAGTTCAGAAAAAAAAAATCTTAAAAATCTATCTCCTGGAAAGTGTATAAGGGTCAAGAAGGCTCAGCAAGACCCTTTGGTGAGTTATGTCTCTATACAGGCAAGCACCAATGCAGGAGTTTATAGGCTTTGCATATCGTCCTTCCAGTAGGAAAAGGCTCTGTGCATCCCTCTGGGCAGTATCATGGGCTCAGTGTGCTCATCCCATGTTTGTGGTTATTGTAAGATAAGGAAGGCCTAGCTGGAGGCATGAGGAATGAGTCAGAAGCGTGACCCACTCCTTGTGTCTCTTCTGCTCACCTTATGTCCTAGCTGCTGGGTCTACAGTGTTGGGTACAAGGTGGTTGTTCAGCAAATACTTAGAAGGCTTGATTTGAATACCTGTTCTTTACCTCTTCCATTGTTTACTAGAAGGATTTAAGTCTCTTGTGATGTTGTAAGAAATGATCACAAAATGTTTGTTTAAAAACCAAAAGTATATTCTTTGTTCTGGAAGCCCCACATGTAGAAGAACCTGGCTATCCCAGAGAGAAGCTCCGTACTTTGTCTCTTCTAGCTTCTGGTGGCTTCAGCTGTGTACCTTTTGGTGCCTTGTGACTGTGTCACCTAATCTCACATTGCTGCCTTTCCTTCTTTGTCTTTTCTATCTTCTCGTCTGTTTTGTGTGTATCATGAGGATCTTTGCCATTGGATTTAGAGCCCATCTGGATAATTGAGGATTATTGTCCTTATCTCCTGATCCTTAATTATACTGGAAAAGATCTTTTTCTAAGTAAGGTTACATTCACAGATTTCAGCTATGTGGATGTTTGTTGTTTCTTTTAAGTTTTAAGTATATATATATAATACACATGTACTTATTTTAAGTTTTATGTGAGTTTTAGGTTTTTCCCATTGATTTTTTTTTCAGGTTCACAAAGGCCTTGCCTACTAAGTGATAATTATTTGCTCTATGTTAAGTTAATAGAAAATCTTAATGCATTGTTTTTTAATCTAATGCCACTTAGCACAGCAGAGATTATGAGGATGGCACAGGAACAGGCAGGTTCTCATGAACATGAGTTTCTCTGAATAGGAGCCAACTCAGGGCACCTAACAGAACATAAGATGTGGATCTAGACTTAAAAAATAGCCAGTCTGCACATGTGTTAGAATTTATAGGTCTGTACATGCACACAGGTACTCTGGTACAGTGTTTAGTACCTGACTGCTAACTGAAAGATTGGTGGTTCAAACCAGCCAGCTGCTCTGCCGAGGAAGGATGTGCCCCTCAGCTTCTCAGCCTTGGAAACTGTGGGGAGCAGTCCTGCCCTGTCCTAGGGTTGCTATGTGTTGGAATTGACTTGATGATAATGAATTTTTCTTTTTTTAATTGTACATACATAAGGAGTCCCTTGGGTGGAACAGAAGGTGAAGTATTTGATTTCTAACTCCACAACTGGCGCTTAGGACATACCCAAGAGTATCATGGAAGGAAAGGCTTATGCTTCGCTTCTGGAAGGTCACTGCCATGGACAATTAGAGCATAGTTCTACTCTCACACACTGGGATTGCCATGAGTTGCAATTGCCTGGACAGCAACTGGCATATAGATAGATACATATGTACAAATCCCCCAAAACACCACCACAACTAATGAATATGTCAAGACCAGATGAATCTGAGTAAGAGCTGTGGAATGTGAATTTCCTGGTGTTGGTAAGAAATGAAATAAAATACTAACATTGGGAGAGGTGGAGTGAAGAGAGTTTGATACCCTTTTACTACTGCAACTTTTTATGATTATGATTATTAAAAATAAAGTTTAAATTTAAAAAAGTTAATCCATTTTTCAATTTGAATGACTAGTTAGTTTATTCCTGTCTTATTTGTAAAATACTGGGGTATTAATCCAAAGTTACCTTTTTTTTTAGCCATTATTTTAGACCCCTCTGGTCTCCAGCTACCTTAACTATAGACATATGATCTTATAAATCATCAACAGCTGTGGGACTAGGACAAGAGAGAGAGAGAGAGAGAGAGAGAGAGAGAGAGAGAGAGAGAGAGCGCGCGAGCGCAAGCTTCCCACACTTATTTAAACTTATTTATTTGGGGAAAATTTATGCTGATATAAAATATTCATATCTAGGAGCATAGTGTATCTTATTTATTCAGGGTATTTTTTTTTTTAATCTTTCAGTGAATTCTGTGAGGTTTGCTCCAGGTTATTCATATATCTTGTTAGGTTTCTTGTTTGTTATACATGATCTTTTCTCTGTTTGTATTCTTTAACCAGTTTGTGCTGGTTATATGTCACCAAATAAAATACCCACACCCTTTCAAATACAAAATTCTTTTAACTGGAAAATATTTTTCATTCTACAATTAGAGACAATGTTTAACAGGCTTTTACTTACTCCTTTAAACCTATTCTTAAAAATAGCATGGTCAGTTATTTACTTCTTAATGTGACTATAAGTAGCTGTGTTCTCCACTCAAGTATATGGTGAGGTGGTGTAGGGGGATGTCTCTTTATAAAGAAATAAAAAGTTGTGATCTGTGAAATTCTAACTGTCTTTTGTAGGAATCTGTCTGGTTTTATTTTCTTTTTTAGTTATTGAGGCTTACCTCTCTGCTCCTCTCCTGCTACTTTGTCTGTCACGGTAGTGCTTTACCTTTACCTTAGCAGGACAAATGTGCAAAGTGAGGTGTCCAACTCAAATAATGACCTGAGCTGGCTGAAGACATACTTCTCAGCCTTGCTCCTCTGCGACCATGCAACTTGGGCAGGCACTTAGCAAGTTGGGAAGGTCTCTAATGGGTGAAACCCATATTTGAGATTTATTTAAAAAGTGGAAAATGTGCCTTTTACCCCCTTCCAGGTCAGTCTTATGAAATCCGACTGCTAGAGAACCGGAAGCTGGGAGACTTTCAAGATCTGAACACAAAATATGTCAAAGTAAGGCTGGTGAAGCTGCTCTCCTTCCCATGGGTGCTGGCGAGGGTCTGAGCATCTGGGCTTGCTATGGGAGGTCATGAGGAGGCTGGGAGGCCTGAAGCCTCAGAGGAAGCACTGCTCATCTGGGGCCTATGGCAGATGAGTTGCAGTCCTGTACTCTGAGGGTGGGTGGAGGGAGAAAGGACTAAGCGTGCCTGTGGCTTGTGCTGATGGGCAGGGCTCTAGATTGGAAGGACTCAGAGTTAAATCTTAGTTTTGCTGTTTACTGAACTCTTCCTCTGAGCAGTTGGTTCATCTGTACCAAAGGGTTTGCAATTACAACATGCATCTAAAGCAGTAATTGTTTTAGGAATCTAGTGCCTCTGTAATAGAAATACTACAAATGAATGGTTTTAAAGAACAGGAATTTATTTTAGCACAGTTCAGTAAGCTAGAAATTGAAATTCACTGGTCACTGGTTTTAGGTAGCTTTGGTGGCCTTGTTCATAAGGACCTGAAGTTCAAATCCACCAGCTGCTCCTCAGGAGAAAGATATACAGTTTATATACAGTCTTTTTCCATGCAATTTATAACCTGAAGACTCACTGGAGGGTCAGCTATGAGTCAGTTCTGACTCCACAGAAATGAGTTGAGTTCTGATGTGATTCTGAGAACAATTTTTGTTTTAACTTAGGTGAGCCTCAGAATCTCTGCAAGATTCACATGGTTGTTACTCTGTGTTGTCTTGTCCCTGTGTCTATGCTTCTTCTTGTAATCCAGGTTTAGGATCCACTCTACATTGAGATGTGTCATTAACACAGAGAACCCTATTTAGGACGAAGAAGCGCTATTTCCAAATTGGACTATATTCACAGGCATATTGTTGTGTTGAGTTGAAACTGACCAATAGCTGATCCTCCAGTAGGTTTTCAGAATTTGCAAGATGCTTATCTTGCCCCTACAGAACATCTGATAGATTTGAACTGTGCACCTTTGGGATGGCAGTGAAATTCCTCATCACTAAAGCACCAGAGCTAGGATTCCAGCATATATTTTGAGGACACATAGTTTCATAATAATCGTTATTATTGTTGCTGCTGGTATGAATGCTATTGGCGTTCTGAAGGAGATAGAGTATGTAGGGACTATAGGAGCTAGTATATACTGAAGTGGAGGGGCCTTGAAGGGAGGACAGGCTTGCTGTGACTGGGTGAGGCCCCCTCACTGCCTCTCTAACCCCTCAACCCCAGAGCATCATCCGTGTGGTGTTCCATGACCGCCGGCTGCAGTACACAGAGCACCAGCAGCTGGAAGGCTGGCGCTGGAGCCGCCCAGGGGACCGCATCTTGGACCTTGGTGAGTTTCCTGGTCACGTGAGGCATGAGATGTTCAAGCCCTGAATACTGTTCTTGGACATCACCTGTACCCATACTGTTACCTTTTGTGCCCTCTTTCCTGTGCAAAGACAATAGGCTACTTGGGCTTTCCTCATGGGGTCCCCTTTTCACTGGAGAAGAAAGACTATTGTCAGGGATGAATTTGCATCAAGAGCCTGCCCTAGAGGATTTTAAGTGATAAAGAGAATGGTTGCGTTGTAGAAATGGAAAGTGAAAATAAAACTTGACAGCTTGCATTTATAATCCTTTCAGCACAATCCTTAGGATCAATCAGATAGACTTCAGAAGTTAATAATGATCACGGAGCTGGAGGTACATACACCTGTAGCATAAGTCCTAGTGGTACAGCATTTACGTGTTGGACCACTAACCAAGGGTGTGGTTTGAACCCACCAACCCTGCAGGAAGAAAAAAACTGTTCATGTAAATAGAACAGTGTAGGAAATCCTTTAGGTTCTGTACCTTAGGGCTACTGTGAGTTGGAATGCTTCTTGGTGATGATTTGCCTCACATACTTTGGACATGTATTCAGGCGGGACTAGTCCTTGAAGGACATCATGATAGATGGAGAAAAGATTGAGGTTTGTACCCCAAGATTGAAGTAGCTGGGAAAGGTCGGTGTCAGAGATGAGAGAAGACACTCAACAAGATGGGTTGAAACAGTGACTGGTGCAAGATATAGGGACAAGATTTAGATCCATTGTTAATAGGGTTACTATGAGGCGTGGTCAATACAATGGTACATTGTTGTTGTTATGTGCCATGAAGTTGCCTTCGACTCATAGTGACCCTATGTACAACAGCCCTAAACCCTGCTCTATCCTGTGCCAATCTTATTGTCTCTGGCACACCTATCCCCAGTACCCTAGTCACTGAATCAATCCATTTCATCGAGGATCTTCCTCTCTTGTGCTGTCATATCACAGCACTATGCATCTAGTAGGCTTATCCAACATAGTCTTGGTTCTGCAGGAAGGTGAAATTACTGTTAATACAAAATCAGATAAAGACCAATCACTTCCTGATGGCTCAAGTCAAGCTTTCTGCCAAATGAGTTATGTCTATTTTTCATTTTCAGAGCTTTTGATACTTAAAACATTGGTTAAAGAATTTGAACTGTTAAGGAAGTTCCTTCTTAACTACTTGGGAATGACTGACAATTGCACGTTTGTGCTTGTGTATATGTGTGCAGATATTCCACTATCTGTTGGCATCTTGGACCCCAGGGCCAGCCCGACTCAGCTGAATGCCGTGGAGTTTTTGTGGGACCCTTCAAAACGAACTTCTGCATTCATTCAGGTAAGTGGCTCACTGTGGGGAGTCAGGGCCTTAGGATTCAAAGGGAAGGAATCGGAAAAGAGAAGAACAAATTTCCAAGTATTACTCAGAGCCACAGTGCTGGTTGGTTGCTATGGGGAAAGGACTTAAGTAGTCTGCCGGGATTTTGCTTACAAAATGCATATAGTTTTAAAGTAGGTGTCTGGTAGCACAGATAATTATAAGGAAAACCTTTTCCCCACAATAGTTTCATATCTGTAGTGATCAACACTAGTTTTGACACCAGTCACATACCCAGCCTTGTTACTTGCCCAGTGTCCAGAGCTGGTGGAAGATGTGGCTGGCCATTGTGTTTCTGGATTGACACCTATTCTCTCATTTGCTTGCTGTGGTTCCCTGAGTTAGTTTCCTCACATCTTTGAACTTTCCTGCTCCGTTAGGAAGCCTCAGTCAGCTAATGAATTCAAATCATTAGTGTGGTGCCTAACCCATAGTAATTGCTCCTTACATGCTCTTATCAGTGTTACTGCAATAAATGGATATCAGAGGTACTGTCTGTGAAACAGGTTCTTTATTTTAATTTTGTTATTTTTTGTGCATTGTACGGTCAAATCGGATCTGACTGGTACAGGAGGAGATTGTCCCTCCTTCTCCAGCAGAGCATCTGGTGGATTCGAACCAGGCACATCTGGGATTGCAGTGCAACTTCTTGCCACTAAGCCACCAGAGCTTCCTGAAACAGGTTCTTAACAGCAATGTAGAAATGGTTCCAACCTTCTGGTCACCGTTTGAGCCTTTTGGTCATGCATCAAACTTGTCCAGAGTAATCTAGGCACAGATCTGTAGAGAGAGGTTAAGGGCTAAACCATGTCCTCACTCCAAGGTCTCAATCACCAGGTGTCAAGTCTCAGAGTAAAAGGTGGGGCTGGTGGGACCAGACAACTCTTCTGAAGTAAAGGGATTGAGATGGGAAGGTGGAGGCAGGGGGGCAGGCCCTGCTCCTGATGGGGTGGATGGGGTAAGCAGGGTTGGAAGGCAGTAAGTCGGTACATGACAAGGAGGTGGTGGAGCCTATAGTGTATTTGGAGAAAACCTAGAGTTCACATCCCACCGTTGCCCACTTTGCTACCTGCCCAATGTCTCCTCTTCCAGGTACACTGCATCAGCACAGAATTTACTCCCCGGAAACATGGTGGTGAGAAGGGGGTGCCCTTCCGAGTGCAGATTGACACGTTTAAACAAACTGAGAATGGGGAGTATACCGAACACTTGCACTCTGCCAGCTGCCAGATCAAGGTGTTCAAGGTAGGATGTGCTCAGATCCACCCCTGACACTAGCCCAGCCAGTTCACTCAGGTGCAGCTGTGAGCACATGCCTGGCTACTGGCTGCCATGACCCTGCTGTGCCCTGAGGCTGGCCTCTGAGGGGTGGCCTTGATGGTGGAGCACAGTGGCGAGGCAGTATGGCTTTGGCTGCAGCATACCTCAGTCCTAGACTTTTAAATTGTACCCTGGATCTACCATTCCTGACCCCACTGGAGCTCCACAAGTCCCCCTCTGTCTATGATAGGGGGTGGCGGTTACCCTGGAAGCTATTTCTCCAAAAGCTCTTGAGAAGGAACCAAGAGCTGTAGCATGAGGAAGGCACCTGCTGTGATGTGAAGATATAATAAAGGAAAGCCCACACTAAAACCATCAGTTCTGTGGATATACTTTTTGTTGAACTTGCTAACTAGACCATGAACTCAGAAACAGTCAACATATAGGAGATAGAGGTCCTGATGATGACAAGACGGCCTTGGGAGGCAGCTGGACCAGCCTGGGGCAGGTCTGCTCGTGGGCACTCTCACTTGAATCCTTGTCAATACTTCCTTACTCTTTGAAATTCTCCTTTTATTTGTGGTGATGTATATGTATATGTATATGTATATGTATATGTATATGTATATGTATATGTATGTTTGTCACTGTAACTCAAGTATACAATTCTCGGATACTAGTTAATTCACCATATTTACTGCCTTCACCACTTTTTGTTTTCAGAAGTCTCTTATCACCACTTATGCAATAACTCTCCATTTTCTCCTCCAGCAGCCCCTGGTTGTTTCTGTTGTGTCATCAAGTCAACCATGACTCATAGCAACTGAATGAAAATTATCTCTGAAGCCTGCCCTATCCTGAGCCAACCTCACTGTCTCTGACACACCTGCCCCCAACACCCCAGTTACTATGCCAATCCTTCTCATCCAGGGTGTCCCTTCTCTGCACTGACTCTCCACCCTTCTAAGCATGATATACTTCTCTAAGGACTCATCCCTCCTGGCCACATCCCCAAAGTATGTGAGACTGAATTTCACAATCCTTGCCTCCAAGGAACAAACTGGTTTCACTCTCTCCTGTACAAACCTGTTTGATCTCTTTGCAGTACATGATATGTTGAATACTCTTATCCAGCACCACTGCTCAAAGGCATAGATTCTTCTTCTGTAATCCTTAGTCATTGTCCAGCTCTCTGAAGCAAAGCAAGTAATTGTGAAGACCATTGCCTGGATCAGGCACACCTTAATCTCTAGAGTGACATTGTTATTCTTTAGCACTCTGGAGAGATCCCTGACAGAAGACTTTACTAAAGCAGTTCATTTGATTGAAATTGTTAACACCCTCAATCTTTTCTCCATCTATCATAATACTGCCACTTGGCCTGGGGGTAAGAATCTTTGTTTTCTTGATGTTGAGATGTAATCAATCCATATTGAAGACTGCAGTCCTTGGTAAGCATATTTAAGACTACAATCCATGTTGAAGACAAACTTTAGCCTCCATGGAGTTGCCAAATCTAGATATTTCATAGGTGAGGTCATGCACTGTTTGCCCTTGTGTCTCTGACACATCTCATCCAGCATGTTTTTTTTCCAAGGTCCATCCATCCTAAGCATGAACGAGAGTTTCACATGTCTTGCTGCTGAATAGTATTTTGTTGTGTGTAGGTACTACATTTTGTTCATCCATTCATCTGTTGATGGACATTTGAGTTGTTCCAATCTCCTGGCAGGTATGAATAGTCCCTCAATGAACACTAATGTACTTATTCTCTGATCTTTATGACTTTCCTTAGACTCACTGTTGGAATATATGAATGAGGGAAAGTAGTAGCTGGAGGCCTGGGCTGCCTGTATAAACTGCTTGGATTTTCTAGGTGGACCTGACATAGTTTTTGTGGGGCCCTGCTTGTAGTGGCCCTGTCCAGATGAAAACATCACCTTGCATCTGCTGTGTAGAGCTGGAGAGGGTAGAAATCTGAGAGTTGGCGGTGTGACAGGCTTTAGTCTTTCTGATTTCCTTGCCTCCAAGGGTAGACCAGAACAGGAGCAGCAGGCCCTACCAGTCCTTCATTCCCTTTGCTCCGTGAAGCACACAGGATCCTCAACAGGGATTAGCCATGACTCCTGGAGGTTCAAGGAGTTCTGGTGGCACAGTGGTTAAGCACTCAGCTGTGAACTGTTTGAATCTACTAGCCTTCCAGGGAAAAAAGATGCATCTGTTATTTCTGTAAATAGTATGACCTTAGAAAGCCCACTCTGACCCAGGAGGTTGCGATAAGTTGGAATCAACTCAACCAAAATGCGTTTATGGCTCTGAAGTTTCCTTTCTATAAGAAAGTGGTCATTGGTAAAGGTATTTTTCAAGCATTCCGGAGCGGTTGAGTGAATCCAGTCACAGCCTCTGTGTTCCCATGACGTAGGGAACAGTGTTCCAGAAACATGGATTTGAGGCTGGGAAGTGAGAATGATGCTGTCAGTCTGTGAGGTCCTCGGCTGAGAGCCTGCAGGGCTTGCAGCACCACTAACATTAGGTCTTCCTTCAGCCCACCTTTGCCCACTTTAGACTCATTGGAACCCTGTGCTTTGCCACTGCAGCCCAAGGGAGCCGATCGGAAACAGAAAACTGACCGGGAAAAGATGGAGAAAAGAACTGCCCAGGAGAAGGAGAAATACCAGCCATCCTATGAAACCACCATTCTCACAGAGGTGAGAGGTTAGACTGTGACAGAGACCCCCAGACCCTCAGCTTCTGTGGCGAGTGGAGCACTGTGGCTGGCTGAAATGGACACAAAATTGCTCCTCATGAGTCAGTTCTTCTCTATTAAACTACATTAAATGGCGGACTGTTCCCTTTTTCTAAAACTTGTGTTCATATAATGAGGCCAGTGGCTAGGGAGGTGCTTCAAAAATCACTTCTAGCTCTCTGTTGTGTTCAAACACAAAACAAACAAACACCCACACTTTTTAAAAATGAGGTTGAGCTTGGTAGTTTTTGAGTGGGTTCCCTACTCAGAAAGTTCAGAAATGAAGACGTGCAGAGCACATAGCAGAAAGCATCCTTCCCACCATTGTCCCTCGCCCCTCCCC